>NW_015155528.1:0-2157 GCF_000732505.1 Cyprinodon variegatus | reverse complement strand
AATTCTTGATTTAACAGGAAGCCAATGAAGAGAAGCCAGGATAGGAGAGATATGATCTCTCTTTTTCATTTTCATCAGAACTCTGGCTGCAGCATTTTGGATCAGCTGAAGGCTTTTAACTACAGCTTGTGGACTTCCTGATAGCAAAGAATTACAGAAGAAGATTGAAAAGAACACAATTTTCAAAACTTAATTGAACATAAAAATGATCAAGCTGAAGCAAGGAAAGTTATTAAGGGGGCAAAGAAGACAAAATGGAGAAATTTTTGTTACTCAATAGGTAGAACAACTCCTATAGCTAATGTATGGGAAATGATTAAGAACATGAGGGGAAATAGACAGGAGAGAACATCCCCAATTCTAAAACATGAAGAAGGAACGGTAATAAGAGATAAAGAGGTAGGAGGAAGCAGACAAGAAGTACAAATCATTTTATTTTAGAAGGAGAAAAAATTCCAGGTAATGTCATGGATGTTTCTTTTTCTATGCAGGAAATGAAGAGAGCAATATTTAGATCAGGATTAACAGCACCAGGAAAAGATCAGATATGCTATATTATGTTAAAACACTTAGGAAATAAAGCCAAAGAAAAACCTTTAGGTTTACATAATCAGATCTGGAAAGAAGGAAGATTACCTTATAATTAGAAGGAAGCAATCATTGTGCCAATTATTAAACTGGGAAAGGATCCAACAAACCCTACAAGTTATAGACCAATAGGGTAACGCTTTCTTTTACCATACATGTAAAAATATGGTAATAGCATAGCAAGTACACTATATCATAAGGTAACAACAAAAACGTTATTTGGTAATTACAACAAAATTAAGGTATATAATTTCAAAGTAATTACTTGAATGTAATTATTGCAATTGCATATTACTATGTAAGAATGCAGAATTTTGGTGGTTAATTACACTCAGGTTACCACATAAGTCTCTATTTTTGCCCATCACCTACCAACAGATTACAAAGTAATTTGTAACTTAGGATCAGGTAAGTGCATTGGTTCAAATTGTAGGTAGACATGGTAAAATCAGACTTCTTAGATTTCAAACTGTTATTACCATGTAACTCATTTTCATTTAACCAAAAACAACAAATTAATGTGTTAATTATCTAGTAAAATGCAGTTCATTTCTTGCCATATAAAACAAAACCAAACATAGAAGAAAGCAAGCCAATCTTCTTAACTAAACTTTTAATTATATTTAACTTGAGTTCAGTTTTATAATGCTTTAGTAACCTGTTTTTCTACATTACTAGTGTAAGCTAATGCATTTTACCAGATTAAATTAAGTAAACTACTGGGTAAATAAAATGGTTTTGTACTGTAAAATCAATCAAGAATTTCTTTAGTATTAAATTATCATTGCTGTGTAAGTTATATTGGTTAGAATGCTGTTGGGATTTTTGAGTTCTTGAAAGACTAACATAAACAATTGGTGCAATATTACCAAGTAAAAGAAATATAATTAATTAGTAAGTATTTAGAATCTGTACTGTAAAACAAAGCCATCCATGTTTCTCAGATATAATGCAATTATTACCATGTAACCTATTTGGTTTGTGCTGTTTTACTTACTGTCTTCAAAGAGTTACCCCAGTACATAAGTGCACTATTAACAAGTAAAAAACATCAAATTACAAGGTTATTACATGGAATCTGTACTGTAAAGGAAAGCCACCCATGTTTGGTATGTTTTGAGCAGGTATTAATGTGTAACGTGTTTGTTTGGCACCTGAAAACAAGTTTTTGTTAACAAAGAACAGCTTTATTTAAAAAAACAAGTTGTTTTCTTTCAAAAAGTAGCTGTTTTGTGATACTGAACTTCTCACTACTGTTTCTTTTTTCCTTTTTTTCTTGTAAGGTGAAGAAAGACTAAACTCACGAGAATACAGAGTGGAATAAAGGTAACAGCCACCGGGAACATGAACAAATACAAGCAAATGTAATGATATAAAAGAGGTAGAAAGATAGAAAATCTAAAAAAAATGAAATTATAAAAATCATCCTATCAGATTACTTATCTCCAAATTGTGTCTTGTGCCTAAATCAGGAGGTTCAGTGAATCTCCCTAATAAATTTCAAAAACATGAAGTAACATGATCCATAAAACTGCTGCTGCTGTCCAAACAAATAAAAGCAAATGTAAT
>NW_015155527.1:0-2157 GCF_000732505.1 Cyprinodon variegatus | reverse complement strand
TCCATCCATCCATCCATCCATCCATCCATCCATCCATCCATCCATCCATCCATCCATCCATCCATCCATCCATCCATCCATCCATCCATATGCCCACTTCCGTTACACTGTATCTTTTAAACAAAGGGAATCCCTTTTAAAGTTGTGTGTGCAGGAGACCTGATCTGAAATAGGAAGTGAATTAAGAGGCAGATAAGCTAACTGTTTTTCTGCAAAAAGCTAACTGAATAATTCATCATCACGTACAGTAAGTGGATGATTGAGGCAACAGATGTACACATAATGCAGTCACTAATCTCAGATCTAAAAAAAAGCCTATCAGGAGGACTTTTATTCTGTAATGCTGTTGAAGAGTTCTGCAATAATATTAGATTGTGAGTCTGCATCAAGGGCAATGAAAATAAATAAAGTGGATCCTTTTATATGCATGATCCTTGAAAGATTTTTAATGTTCCAATAACTGCATCTCAACAGTACTATCCAATACTAATCTGTTAAAAGATAAGTTTGGATTCCATAAAAAATGAAATATATATATATTTTTTTTTTTTGTTTGACTTGATGATGACATTGTGTGGTACGCCTAGGCCGTGTTCTTGCAAAGTATGTTCTTGAGAAGAACAAAGGAAAGTATGGACTGTGGGAGGACGGTAGCATGCAGGGTCAATAGGAACAGATGCGTAAACGTGATGTCACCACAGGCTCAGCTTGTCTGGAGCTGCATTTCTCCCCCTGTTTTTAATAGTCTCTAGATAATAATAAATTCTTACTTTTTTCATTAAGTGGGTGATTAATAATTAACACAGTCAGATAAACACAAATCAAATGAACATTTTACCAAATAAAACAAAATGTCACAATCAGAGCCAGCGGTCCTTCACACACGGCTATGCAGAGAGAGGCCTGCTGCAGACGGGCTGTGGTTAGCCCTGGCTGAGAGGTCTGCTTGTTGCCTCGTTCCTCTCAACATCTTTTTTTTTTTTTTTTTAACTACGCTCTAGATCAGTAAATGGGCCATAAAAAGAAGCTTAAATGTATAATGTTCTCGGCTTAAATTATCTTAATTTACTTTTATTGAACAACGGCAACAGAAAGGAGAACTTTTAACTTAATACTAGGCTTTGTGTGCGCCCCCTGGAAGCTGCTGCTGCCATGGTGCATGCTGGGACAGCTGTCAATCTCAAGAACGGACAAGTCTGCTCTGATGCATGCTGGGTAAAGAGGGAGCGGCAAGAACAACATCCGGGGACTTGTCTATTTGTCACTCACCCTATGCATACACATTGTGAGAAGGCCCTATATTCTTGTGGAATAGTGAAATGTTTTTTTAAACTTGAACTCAGAGGTCTTCGTGTAGGGGTGTCGACCCCTAGTGGGGGGTGGTCTTAGTACAGGGGCATCAGAAAATGTTTCTTTGAACCAAATCACAAATGATTTTCAAACTAAAGAAAAATAACTACATGTGTAGCCTGTATACAAGTGTAAATGTGTAAATGTACATGACAGAAACATGTCAAATAAACAGGTTTCACAAATGTAGGCAACGAAAGACTCTTTCATTCATAAAACCTAAAACATATGAAGGTGAAGAAATTAGCCTTGGTTATGACTTAGACTTAGTCAACTTTTATTGTCCTTTTGTATACACAGTGTATACAAAATGAAATTTAGTTTTGTACAGCTTTCATGACATTTCCATTTCTTATAGTGCTGCAGTGATCAAATGAAAACGGTGTGGGAGAAAAAACATGGTGCAAAAAAAATGTATTGACATGGAAGTTCAGACCATTTTAGTATGTCTGGTGCAATTATGCAGGGTTTTGGTTTGGTGTTGTTAGTATGATGCAGAGTCTGGGACAAGATTTAGGGTTCAGCTGTCTGATGGCAGCGGGGAACAAGCTGTTTCAGAACCTGCTAAATTAAATGTTGGGCTGTGCCGATGCGTCATGTCATGCAAAGGATTGTGGGAATTCTTTAGCTCCATAGATAGAAAAGTCATTAACTCACAACACAGTCATCTCAAGGCATTGTACAGTTCACCAGATCATACAGTCAAATTGATGCAAAGTTTTCTGTTTAAGGAAAACCAGTTGATTGCATCGACTCATTGACCCTCACACTAAGCATGCTTGTAGCGACAGTGGAGAGGAAAAACTC
>NW_015155526.1:0-2157 GCF_000732505.1 Cyprinodon variegatus | reverse complement strand
CTTAACAATGTCTTAAAGGTTTCTAATATTTTTTCACCATCCTCTTTGTTTTGTTCCTTTGGTGTTCAAACCTCCGAGGCTTTCACTGAACACCTACTAAGGTGGACAATGTATAAGTATTAGGTGACTTCTGACAGAAATAGTGTGCAATGCTATTTTCTTGTGGTATCAGAGGAATGAGGAGATTTAAACAGCATACTTTTCCAATTTTATACCAGTTTTTCCATGTTCAAGTGTTTTGTTTGTGTCCTAGAGAAAAAAAATCACTTTGTTGTTCATTTCCTGAGTTTCCTTTTATTTGATACAGTGTTTAAACCAATCTTCAGAGCTCTAGTGTTCAGTCAGTCTGTCAGCTGGTTTGCTGGAACTGATGAGAAACTTATTTGGTTTAAAGTGTTTGTCTCACTTTTTGACAGATGCACCCTGGGAATCTCTTCTTTTATTATGTTTCCTTTATTCTGGCCTCCAAGTTAAAGCTGAATGATGGCACAAACAAAGACTTCTTCAGCAAAAGCAGGAAGCTTGAACTCTTTGAACGCTCAGCCTTTTTTCCTTTCCTGATCCTTTGTTCTCATGTTTGTTCTTCTGTTGTTTTTTTCTGTCCTGTCATGGTTGCCTAAAATTGTTGGCGTCATCTGTCTGTTTGTTTGCAGCAATGACTTCAGCCGTATGGTTGCAGAAGAGTATCTAAGTTTCTTCAGTTTCACCGGCCTAACTCTCGACCAAGCACTGCGGTAAGAAAGCCCATCACCTCTTTTGAATACAAACCAAAAATGCCTTTGATTAAAAATTAATGCCCACTATTAATATTTGAAATGTGATTAAAACTTCATTGTGTTCATTTTCTCATTTGAAAGTCATTTTCTATGCTTCACTATGCTTTAATCACAGATTCAGTTTTAGTAAAGCAATGACTTCTGATACTTCTGCATTTTTGTGAGCCCTTAGGAGATACTCTCCTCTGGTAAATACTGCTCTCTAGAGGGGAGTTGTGGTATTGCATTGTCATGTTTAGTTTACTGTTTTTTTGGAAAAAGTCACTACTATAATTTCTCTAATTATTGAATATTTGCATATTAATATATGTAAGGTATATAGCATGCATTCTTCAGGCCACCCTTATACAGTTTTAATTCTTTTATAAGGGGAACTATATGTCAAGAAAATTACCTAAACTATCTGTTCAGCTGTACAAAAAAGTAAACACTAATGCATATATCTGTATTACATGCCGATGCTCGTAAGGATTCAAACGAGGTCACATTTGAATGCACAACTAGTTTTTTGTTTGTTAACCATCTGGCAAATGAATTGTGTTTGTGCTGCAGGACTTTCCTCAGGCAGTTTGCTCTGATGGGAGAGACTCAGGAGAGGGAGAGGGTGCTGTCTCACTTTTCCAGGCGCTACTTGGAGTGCAACCCAAAAGCCCTGCCATCTGAGGGTGAGGGCTGGGGGGAATACTCTCAGAGAGTCTTGAAGGATAAACTTTAATGTTGTTTTTTTTTTTGTTTTGCAGAAAATGCAGAAGGCTATTGTTGTTTTATAAAACTGCATACTAAATAATTATCTATCTATCTATCTATCTATCTATCTATCTATCTATCTATCTATCTATCTATCTATCTATCTATCTATCTATCTATCTATCTATCTCATACACACTTAAACAAAATTATAAACACTCCTTTTCCCCATTTAGTGACATTACAACCGCAGACTTCAGAGCACTTTAAACACATATTAAATGAAACACTGTAGATGTTGTTGTTGCTCCAATTTTACATGAGCTCAGCTCAAAAATCTAAGACTTTGAAGCCAGCGGTATAACACAGTCTGAAGTAAGCGGTGAAACTTTGATGCTGACTAAGTAACTTCTAATTGTAAACTCCAGCTAACCTCTCATATTCACCATGGAGGTTGACTCAAACTTTCTTTGATTTTCATCTGAGCTACAGTTTATTTTATATAACCCTGCAGTGGTAGAAAGTATATACAGTAGTTCAATCTCAATCATGATTTGGAAGTATCTGGTACTTTACTTCAGCTTAAAAGAACATTCTTAACCGTAAATTAGTTAAACATGAGATCATCATATTATGTCTCATTGTTGCCCCTGGTTCTACATGTGTAAAAATCTCAATGAGGCTGTTAAGTCTG
>NW_015155525.1:0-2159 GCF_000732505.1 Cyprinodon variegatus | reverse complement strand
ATCCATCCATCCATCCATCCATCCATCCATCCATCCATCCATCCATCCATCCATCCATCCATCCATCCATCCATCCATCCATCCATCCATCGTTAAATACTGTAATTAAATTCAACCAGCACTACATCCAACCCTTATTCTATTGAATGCATATATTTCTATACATTTAATATTTTTCTGTGCACGCTGAGCTGGTGAGATTTCAGAGCTTGGAGACCGCTGAGTGAACCCAAAAGTGTTTTTTCACACTTAAAATGAAGCACTAAAGCAGCTTAAAAGACTTAAATAGTGTCTTGCTGTGACACCAGAAAGCCACAAAACCCAGCAGTGTCATAAATACACATATTTATTGGACACATTCCAAAACTTTATAGATTAAAGTGAAACCAAATGAAGCTTCAGTGATCTCTAGCAGCATTATCAGCCGGGGAAAGATGCCTCTTCAACTTTTGTAACTATGAAGTTCAATCTGTTTGATTAAGATCTCATCTGGTTCATCAATGCATTCATTAAAGACACCATACACTGTTGGAGGCCTTGTCAGAAGCTTGTCAGAAAGGATTGGAAGATGGATGGAGCAGAATACATGGCTATGCTGGAAGAAACCCTGTTAAAATCTGCTAAAGACAAGAAACTTAAGTGAAGGTCTGCCTTCAAGCAAGGCCATCACCCAACATACAGCCGGCGACAGAAAAAAAGCATTGATTTGGATCATCACATCTTGATGTCCAATAATGAGATCCAAGTCACACTAAAAAATGGATGGCATAAACTTAACATTGATATTGAGAGGTTTTCATCCAATCCACTAACAACATACTTTAAAATACTTCAAACTGCCGTGTAAATGAAGAAAAATTGTGTCCACTTTTCATATGTATTTTTGTATAGAATAGTCATAACTAAGGTTCAAATAGTTTTTCAAAATTTAATTGGTTGGTTTAAAATGTCTGGTGCTCATAAAGTGTTATTGCAGTGTTTTGCAAGGTCTAGTTTTTATTTTCATTTTTTTTTCTAATATTATTTTAATTGTAGTTCTCGTGTTTTGTTACTTTTAGTTTATGATGATAACCTTGGTCATAACCACAAATCATTTTCCCTCCATAACAAGACTCTAACACATTTGTGTTGGTCATGCCAGCACTGGGACTGTGTCATCTGCAACTTTTCCCTGATTTTGTTGCACCTTGGTTGAGAGCATAACACCCTGTCACCAGGTCGGAGAGGGTGACACCTTCATTTTGGCTTTGGCCTCGTGGTCCCTCCTTGGAAGATCTTTAGCTGTTTTGTTGGGGGTGCTCACTGAAGGCATCTTTGTGTGCATCCTGCGAACTTGGCCGGCGATAACGTTGTTGTGTGTGGAGTTGACTGGTACACATGCAGGAACATGTAGAAATGCTGCTTCCAGGGTCAGTCTCTTTATTTTAGCAACACAGAAGCATTTTCCAAGTGGCGGCCTAGTGGTTAGGCTATAGGACTTGGAATCCTGAGGTTGTGAGTTCGAAACCAACTCCCATAGACTGCCACTCTGGGTCTCTAAATAGTTGAGTCTTGTTGAACTCACACTTATATCAGTTTAGTGTAAGGCCACGTTCCTTGAGTCGCTGGAACAAAGCTCTTAGACTTTTGTTATGGTCAGCCTTTCTTGCCATGTAGAAGCTAATGTTGTCGCTGAGATTCTTCATCCATTCCCTGAAGTGCTTGATGGATAGCATTTTGAAACACCTGTGCAGCTGGGAGAGATGGCAAAGTTTAGGCACTTGTATCTTCTCTGACCTATGTGGGTTGTAAATCTGGTGAAGTACCTGCTGTTTGGGTATAGTTCCAGCTGATGGAAAGTGAAGTCAGATCAAGTTTAGAGAAAAGAGTCGCTCAATTCAGTTCATAAATGAAGTCGTCCATAGTAGGGGTCAGGTGACATTCTCTCTGGACAGCTGTGTTTGCTTTACGCATATCGACACATATGTGCACCTTGTCTGGATTGTTATGCTTAGCTAATGTTACGATTGGTGAGACCCACGGTGTTGGGCCTATCACACTACCCTTTTGAAACAATGCGAACCGAACTAAACTTACATGACACTATTTCATCAGTAGGGCTCGCTTTGGTTCAGTTCTGGCTCGGCTCTCAGATAACAAAGAGCACATGAGCAGACTGC
>NW_015155524.1:0-2162 GCF_000732505.1 Cyprinodon variegatus | reverse complement strand
CAAGCAGCAGCAACCCAGACTGACAGCTCATTGGCTAATTTGTATCACGTGTAGCCTGGTCCCGGATGCTCTGGATGGCTTTAACATGTTAACAGTTGAAGTTAGACACCGTCCACGGACAACAGGCGGTAATCTAAAAATTTTTGAAATCAGCTTGGGTCTGGATTAGCAAGCAGGTAGTCCGCACCAACTCATCTGCTTTCTAACCAATTTTTCACAATCTGGGACACAACTAGTCAGAAGCCATCCTAGGTTAAGGGCCCATCATACAATTCAACCAAACTAACCAACTGGTGAAGGTAACATGCTAGCAAATTACAGATAGAGGGGGTGGGTTACTGTCATAATTGCTAGTGCAGGATAAATAGTCTGACTTTTTCCAATGGGGCCAACAGAGCAAACGAGCTTGAGGAGAAACGAATTTCTGCATGAAAACTAAGACTTAATGTCAAAACTGTGAGTAATTATTTTTAGGCAACTTTATACAACTACATTATGTTTGCAGTTTATTTTTTTTCCTTTTGTTTTACATTTTAAAAATAGAGTTGTTAGATTTGTTTCTTTAATTTTATTTTGGTTATAGCCTGTTGGTACTTAAAATAAATTAAAACAATCAATATAATTTGTTTTATTCAGATAATTAAATTCTTTGTGGTCGGACTCTGTGCTGCACCAAATTGTTTTTTGCCACATACCAAAATATTATCAAGATGATGCAAAGTTAAACTTGACAATTTTACCATTAAATATAAAACTAAGAAAATTACGTATAAGGAAGTTGTCCTCCAGAAACTGTTCCTTTAATAGGGTAGTGCAGTAACCTGTATAAGGTTTAAATAATTTGTCCTTAACATTTTTTTCCTGCATTAATTGTACTTTTACACTTTTAAAATCTGAACTTTTACACTTCAACTTGAGTAAAAAACTTAAGTTAATACTCTAACTTCTTAAAAGTGCTTTTAAACAGTAGGACTTCTACTTCTACTTGAGTAATAAACATTAATAATTCTGACACCTCTGGGGGTTAGCTACGGTATATTAGAGAGGGAACACAAGAAGTAAACCCAAGCAGTTGTACCTTAGCCAGATAAAAGAGAATTGAGTGATGACTTACCGGTACATCTACTAACAACAATGAGGTTCATGACATGTATCGCTCCTCCCACACATGCACACAAACCTGAGTTACTTGCAGGAAGATTGGTAACAGAAGATTGGTAACACTTTCCTTGTGCCTCCTAGCTGGATCAAGAGTCTTTATAATTTTACTGAGCAACCAGCTCAAAATTCACATATAATATACAGTTAATTATGAGACTCCATTTGTGCAGAAATATGTTCATGTGTGTTGTGACGTGTCCATGTGTCTATGTAAGGTGTGTAATTGCCATACTTGTCTAATGGAAGCTGTATATGTTTATGTGTATATGTGAGATGAGCCCATATGCTGTGTGCAGATGTATCTCTGTGAAGTGTTTTGTGCATATTATGAGTTGTTATCTGTGTCTTCATGTCATGTTGTCTGATCTTGTTGTGGAAGTTCTGTCGTTCCAGTCCTCCAGAGTCAAGGAGATATGGATCTGGTCGTCCTCACCATTGTCGCTTGATGTCATCTAGCTATGTCCTTACAACCTATCATCTTCCCATTCTAACTTCTATTTCTCTATGTTGTCACCTGATGTTGTGTGGCTCCATTTGCCAGTGTCACTTTAATTATCCTTATTTTATTCTAATGTTACAGAATTCTCTCCGCTGATTGGATTTGTTTTTTCGGATTTCCTCCATGCAACTCCTTGACTCCTTATTTAACAGTGTTACTATAAAATCTGTGACCCGACATATATTGTGACTCAAGCTCCTGCTGTGGTGGTCTCCTCAACATTCTGCTATCTGTTTTTTTGCTGTCACAGAATTAATGCCTAAAACTAAAGTCAAAAGACCAAACCTTAATCCTGAAAAGGTCTACATCATATATTGGAACCCCTTGGGTTCCAATATATGATGGGTCATAGAAAACATGTACATCCTACGTTCAGTTAAAAACGCTTTAGTGATTTTAAAATAAGAGACCTGTATGCAAAACACACAAGAACACATTTTTGGCCCAAATGGAACCTCGTAAGAGGGATATTTGGTGTCTTTTCCCTTTGCAGCTTTGGAAA
>NW_015155523.1:0-2162 GCF_000732505.1 Cyprinodon variegatus | reverse complement strand
AATGGGGAAATTCTGGTTTTACTGCAGCAAAAAGATTATAATAAACAACTAGTTTAATTAGTAAAGTATTTTTTTTGTGTGTTAGGTTTAAAAATATGATGCAAAAAATGAAGTTCAGAGTAAAATCATTTATCCCTCCTTTGGATCAGTTTTTCAAACAGTATAAAGATGAAAAAGTAACAGTCATTTTTTCAGATCATTTTCTAATCTTTTCTCATTCCTTAACTTCCTGTAACTCTGAAGCTAGTCGGGTTGTGAGACTATCCAGTGAGGTAAGTTATGGTTCGATTGTTGCACAGTGAGTGTGTTTCTCAGCTGTAGACCAGGCACCAGGCTGGGTCGCCTTTAAAAGGAGAAACCGACCGTAGAACAAGTTAGTTCAGAGAAACCTACGAAGCAGAGCTGTCATTAGAAATAAGTGTTATCTTGTTCCAGACGGAGGCACGGCTGCAGGTTTATTCTCTGCAGGCTATTGAAGAACAGGCGAAGGTTAAACCGATAGAAGGGTCACAACCTTAAATAATCTAGTGTTGTTAAGCTAACGGGTGTGTTTATAGGTTTGAAAGGTTGGTCATGAGTCCCTCCACCCATTCTATCCTCACCAACACATACATTCTGGTCTGAACAGATTAAGGAAGATTAAACTTTTTTACTTTTATACCACTTTTATTCCTAATTTTACTTTTTTACTTTAGAGAAATCCAAAAACATTAGAATAATGTGGCTTAATGAGAATCCCTTGGATGTAACCTTTAGTTATCCTTTATCTCCTATGTGTCACAGAGTTTGCAGACACAGGAGAAATTTCCTCTTCTGGTTGATATTGTGTCATTTTGTAAGAAAGCTTCAGGCTCGCTCTCCTGCAAAAACACAAAGGTTGGAATAACCTGACTTCATTGGTATTTTTGATAACCTGTAAAGGTTTGAAATAATCCCAGTTCAGATTAGATGATTCCTTTAAAAGCAGATTTAACCAGATGTTGATTCAGACTGCATCGCTTCTGTGTTACGATCTGCCTAGATCTGCCTTAGATCGCTGGTTTGAGAGTTTAGCTTAAATTATCTTGATCTCATAAGTAAAGAAGTAAGACAGGATAATTCTTCCCAAAAAGTAAAAAAAAACAATAAACTGGACTTTGTTTCCAAGTTTGAAGACGTTTCTCTTCCCATCTAGGAAGCTTTTTCTATTCCATATGTCAGAAGTAGCCTTGAGTTCCAGGCTTTATAGAGTGGACCAAAGCAAAGCCTTGTTTTAGCTTAAAAAACATGCAAATGGAACCTGATGAACGTGTCTTCCCTTAGAAATGGGGGTCGTCTTGTTTCTTTGTTAGCCTGTAACACCTGAAACCTGTCTATGTCTCTGAAAGGGGGTCGTTAGAGGGAATTGTTGGCCTGGCTGAAGTGGCGAGGTGCTCTGTTCTCCTGCAATGGGGTTGAGGTTGCGATGATAACATCTATGCTATCACCACAACCTATCATCTTCAGCCAGGCCAACAATTCCCTTTAACGACCCCCTTTCAAACACAGACAGGTTTCAGGTGTTACAGGCTAACAAAGAAACAAAACAAGCCCCATTTCTAAGGGGAGACACGTTCATCAGCATTTAATCTTTACTTCTTTCATGCTCTCCAGCACACCTTCCATCCCGTTGTTTGCTCTTACATACAGCTGCTATATGACATTATACATTTTTGGCATTTAAAATATCTCAACATTTTGACATTATGGCTTAATAAAAATCTTACTGGGTAACTGTTCTTCTTTAAATTTTATCAACACTGATAAGCTGTCATACCTTTCTCCATTTCTTGTTGTTTTTAACGGTTTCACCTCTTTTACTTTTGCAAAACTCTGTCATGATTTTACTAAAGTTCAGACCCAAACAGGGAGACCAAACAGGGAGACCAGTAGAAAAGGTTTAACAGGGTTTATTGAAGAGATAATGCTGAGAGAAGTGTTGCTCTGAAGACTCCTCAACCGGCTCTGAAAAGTGAGGGGAAGACACAGCGGTTAGTTCAGGCTCAGTGGGAAATTTGATTCGTGAACTTGGAGAAGAGTATTTGGTTGCTGACTCACGTTTCCAGAGAAGTTGTTGAATCTATGACTCCAGTCTGTATGCTGTAGTTCCAGTGTTTGTCTGATTCGGTGGAGGGCGGAACAGG
>NW_015155522.1:0-2163 GCF_000732505.1 Cyprinodon variegatus | reverse complement strand
TCTTTTATAATGGTTAACTTTAATTTCCCTAGCGATGTCTGGATTTGGTCATTATTTTCATTTTTCGATTGCAAATAAAATTTCCTAAAGTGTTCTTCAAACCACTTATATATTTCTTCTGTTTTACATTTTATGAGATCTGATGTGGGTTCTCTTATTTTGTGGATATTATTATTTTCCTCCAGCGAGGTACCCACCAAACTTACTCCCTCATTCAAAAGAACTTTGTATATAACAACTTACTTTTTTAATCTCTTCATCTAGTTTGCAATTTATCTCTGTGTCAATTCTTTCAATTTCTTTGTACTTTCCTCAATACAAATTGTTTCTATGTTGCTTTTTAATCACTCTATCTCCGATTTCAGTTGAGTTAGTGAATAAAGCTCTGCACCTCATGATGCTGCAAATACATTTTCTAATCCAAAGAGAGGTTAGGATAGTCAGTAATCAGAGTCAGATTAAATGACATCAGGGGAATTGAACCCAAAAGCCCATCAAACCTCTTAGCATCTCCAGAGATTTTATATAGGAGTAGTGGCCTAGTGCTTAGGGTTTGTTCTTGGGTCCCAGAGGTTCTGAGTTCAAGCCCCTCTCCCACAGACTGCCACTCTGGGTCCCTGAGCAAGACCCGAAACCCCACACTGCTTCCTGGGTGCCCCACAACGGCAGCCCACTGCTCCCCAAGGGAATGGGTTAAATGCAGAGTTAATTTTGTTGCTTAGTACTTGTGACAGTGTGATGATAATAAAGGTGAATTTTATTCTTCTTTTTTGTCAAGCGATTTAAATGCTTTTCTAAAACAGTAAAACAGTTGCTCTCATGGATATTGCATTGGACATATTTTTCCCATCACCTTGAACAGGATTGTTTTCCTGTGCTGCTGTGCTCTCAGATGTCAGTAACAACATTACTTTAATGCTATATCAGCTGAAGCACAGAATGGGAGTTTTTGAAGCTAGTTGGGACCAGAGCTACCTGAGCCAGGAGATTGTGTTTCACTCTTTTCTTTCAGGTGTAGAGGTTTTTAGAAACGCTCTGTCTGAACAGTAGAGCCTCCCACAATCAACAAATGAGCAATCTGGCCACTGAATGAGGGGGAGTAGGAGGAATCAAAGAGTGAAGGCAAGGAATGTTAGATGGAGAGGGGCAGTTCAGTAGTCTTGCTTATTTTACTCTGTGGGTTAATTACCATCATGAAAGACTGATTACCAAGAGTGACAGAGGAGGGGGATCTGGCTGCAGCTGTACTCCTTAACCTTGCAGGGCCAAGTCAGTGTGCATGCATCTCTGTGACAAAGTGAGATTGCAAAAGACATTTGGAACCAGAGTAACAATGTTCAGTTGATTCTAAATTATTTCACCACAAAACTAAAGTGCTGGAGTAATTATAGCCCTTAGAGGGTGTGTGCTGTTGCTTGTGCTTCTTGTTTCAACGTTTAGTTCTTTGCAGTGCGTATAAGAGTGTAGACAGGAGTTTTGGACAACTAGATAAAGTGTTCAAGGCCGTCTGTGTGCAATACTTTCTAATCCCAGGGTCACTGCAAAGGTCCTTCTTGTCATCTCAGTTTGAGAACAAACACATCAACAGACTCACAATCATTTCCTTGTCAGCAGGGGTCTGGCTCTGGTCACATGGTTGTGTTAATTATAATCACCGTGCTCTGCTGCAGATACAAACAAGGTGAATGATGACATGGACTACATGCAGTCACTGCACAGTCTGGCCACAGATTTATGGTCATAAACAGAGCAGTTGATTCTTATCTCTGCAAATGTGAATGAACACCTGCATTAGCCTGCAGGAGGAAGACTGTGTGTCCTAGTTAAACCATGCCGTGAATTTATTAGGATTATGACTCATTTGCACACAAACTGCATTTGTTTGTGTGCAAATCAGACATTCTTTTCAAGTATTTGTAAACATTTAGCTTGTAATATCTACACCAAGAGTTGTTAAATATAATTATTTTGACATCTGCAGTATGCAAACTGTCTAGGGACCAACCTCACTGACCCCCATCCTCCAACATCACACATCTCTATGGCAAGCCAAGTCAGGGATGATTCCAGAGATGAAGAAGGAAGTGAAGGAAAAAGTAGGAGGTGTAAGTAGCTTAAGTATTTTTTGTCTTCATCTGATGGGGATCAAAGCCCACTCCTGAT
>NW_015155521.1:0-2164 GCF_000732505.1 Cyprinodon variegatus | reverse complement strand
AAATAATCCAAACTGCAGGCAGCAGGATAATAAAAGCTAACATATTCTGCCGGCAGATTTCTGCATTTTAAGTTAATTTAGGCGTCAATAAACTGTTTAAGAGGAGTGATCATAGCGCTGTGATCATCAGCGCTGTGTATCTCTCCCTGCCAGATCCCAGATCAGCTTCTCTGATTGGTTGACGCAGTGCGTCGAGCAGCAGCGCGTTTGCGGCGCGTCAGATGCTTAGTCATTCATTGCGTTCGCCTGTCTGCTAAGCTCAAAACAACCGCGCCTGGCTTGACGGATAAACCAGGAGAACAGCTGTGCATATTTACGACAGTGCACTTTTACTTTCGCCCTCTGGGGGGAGCCTCGCTGGAAAACCAACACCGGTTGCATAGTGTACCTTTAAAGGGGTCATAGAATGAATATATAGGGTATTTGGTGCTGATCCTTGAGGTCTCTGAATAGGGTGTGTAACATTGGTTGGGCTGAAAATGGTATATTTGCTGTTCTATGGGCCCTAATGCAAGCCTGGTTAACAACCCTAGAATGAAACAACAGGTTTTCTTCCTTTTATGGTATGCTAATGAATATTTAGATAAGCTGTGTGCTGATTGGTTGTTTTACAACGAGCAAAGCAGCTGAGCAAAGACGCATCATAGCAACAAGCACTCACTCACTGAAACATCAAATGTTGATATGCGTAGGGTGACCAGACGTCCTCTTTTTCCCGGACATGTCCTACTTTTCATACCTAAAAAAAATTCTGCAGGGAATTTCAAAATCGTCCGGAATTTTGGTCGACTACAGTGCAGCACGTAGTCAAAACAAACCCGTCCACCGGGGGCAGGGAGCCAGCGGTAGACGGAGCAACCGAATTCGACCCGGTGACGGTAGCCTGGACACCGGCAGCCCCGTGTTCGCCCCCACCTGCCTTATCAGTCCCCCTCCTCCGGCTAATAGGTGGCTCATGGCTCTCTGCTGAGGTCCAGTCCAGTCAGCGGCCTAGCAGTCGACACTTCATGCAAACTTTGCTGGGATCTTCTGATAGACAAAAATAATCCATGCCTGTCGAGGCTTCGGATCCTTGGGAAGACTGAAAATTTTCCCCTTCCTCCGTGCAGCCTGGAACACTGCATTTACCCCTGTGGTCCTGGCTCAACAGAGAAACGGCCTGCTTTGTAATTCTTGTAGAAGTGAACCCAGTGGTAGGCTAAAGAGCTAAACTAATGTCTTACATCTTCACAACTCTATTCATGTTCTTGGGCCAGTGAACCAGTGGGCTGGTAGGTATGTAAATTTTGGGGCTTGACAAAAGTACAGGCCAGAACCAAATGATGCACCAATCCTTGGTTTACGTCAACTCTGGGCTTCGTTTGGATTTGCCTGTTTTAGGGTGGAAGTTTAGAATTGTGAGATTTGCATAAAAAGGAGGTGTCGATGGGGTTTGAACTTCTCTGTACGTCCATTTCACCCACTGAACTACTGTTATTCATCTATGACAATGTAAACGTGGTTTTGCATTCAATGACTGCTTTAGCTGAAGAACAGCCAAGGACAAGAATAAAAAAACATTGTTAAATTAAAAACATTGAAAGTCTTGCTTGCATTTTTCTAAAACCAAATCTGGTGACACATCAAATGTGGAAAAACCTGCTATGGTCAAATGAGAACAAGATGAAAATTTCTGGGCCACAGGCAAAACCAAAATGAAGAATAGACCCTTCCCGCTGGTATGCCAATGGTATTGCCGATATAGTGGCAGCATTATGGTGTTGGGATACAGGTTCCTGTCGATGTAAAGGAGCAGCAGCTCTACATGGAATCCCTCCCTAATGGCTCCTCATCTAAAAGGAGGGATTGTTTAGACTTAATTATACTAAAATATAATTTTTATGTGGTAAAACATTGAAAAAAAGCTTAAGGAGTCTGAATATTTTACTAAAACAGTGTGAGTTTCCAATGTGTTTTCTTTGGATAAACTGAATCTCTTGCATCTTCGTTATGTGGTTTGAAGTTATGATGGTGACTTGAGTTGAAAAAAAATCACCCCTGGATCGGTTAAGAAAAGACTGATGAGCTTTGCTTTTTGAAATGTACTACCCACCTGAGAAACATTGGTTAAGTCCTGTTCACACATAGCCCAACACCATGCCCTACCTCTGTCCTCTACCAAGAA
>NW_015155520.1:0-2165 GCF_000732505.1 Cyprinodon variegatus | reverse complement strand
ATGTATCATCATTGCCAAATCTTCTGTGGATAAACAGGCATGTATGCTAACATATTGAGCTTTTTATCACATTTTCATGTTAATATGTGTGTAGGAGTTTCCTTTCCTGTGTGTGAATGAAGCACATTCCAGAAGCCCCCTGGACCCCACTGCTGTGGAGGAGGAGAACTTTAACTGCCCTGCAAGGTTTTTAGATGCCAGAGAAACACTATTTATTCTTAGCCCTCTTTTTTATTGCTCAAGTAGTACTATGATATTGACAGTACCACGGGCAAGCCTTTTTGTTGCACATACCAACTGATTTTACACATATGGTGAAGCAATCAGAGAATTTTAGAGCTCAGCCTTTTCTTGTTTTCTTTTTTTGTAAGTGAAAGAGACAGACAATACTGTCTGCACAGAATCCCACCCATGCCAAATAATTTATAAATTAGAAAAGGAAGTCTAGTGATGGGAGAAACATGCTGAGGTGCATGAGTAGAAGATAATCTGTCCCCCTTATTTTTCTCCTTCTGTTTTCCCTTTCTGATCATCTCGCTCTGCAGCCTCACATCCCACACTAAAGAAATATACAACCCAGTCTAGTAAATGTTTTTCTTCCTATATCCCCTCCTTTTTCAAGCTCCTGTAGCTTCAACACCCGTGACTTTGTACTAAATGTCTACAATACTAATTATTTTGAGGTTAGGACAATAAACACCTCAATGTCTGCCAAGCTGCACTTCCTGTACAATCAAAGAGGTTTTCGTGGAAAGAGCTCAGATGAAACTCAGAAGGTTTAGTCTCAGAGGAAAATAAAAATTATTTGTTTTACGCTTTTGTTCCTTTGAGTATAACTGTGTCCCTTGTTAAGGATAAGAGTCCATTTTAAACACAAATTATTTTCTAGGTATTAATTTTATTAAGATCATACTCAGGGTGATTATTCTCAGGTGTCAGATTATTCTCAGAGGATCATTCTCAGTTGATTGCATCGACAACGAGTCAATGCAATCAACAAGGATTTTACAGTTTGAATAGAAAATTGCACCATATGCTAAACGTCACAAGGATGTGCATGACAAGGAAGGGCTACATATACTTCATGCATCATTTAGGAAGTTAAAATTGTATTACTTCTTGAGCTCCTTGAGTTATTTACTATTTACTATCACAGGAAGGTGCTTCAGAGTAAGTATTGGGGCCGTTTTGATTTAAAGAGAGCCAGCCCTCGCATGCTCTAATTTGGACCGACCCACTGGGCAAATGTCCGGTATTACCAGTCGGAGCCTGCATATACATATATATATATATATATATATATATATATATATATATATATAAAATAATGTTCAGCTTCCTCCTCTGGTGCATCCAATTCGCCATCAGATGAACGGCTTCCCCTCAATTCACCTGAGTGTCCAAGAAATATGTCCTTTTGCTTGATCATGGTGTTCATTATGGACAATCCATGATGTCTAGAAAAGTCTAATGATGAAACACCAATTAGGTTCAAAGCTGTGGGTCCATTCCTCCCAATCACACCCCTCAAGGGGTGTTACTGTCATCCTAAGAAGGCCTACTACTCGTACTGTCATTCAGGTCATAGGTCAAACAACAGAGACCTCCCCCCTACCGGAAGGTGAAGCAATGTGACCATCTCCTCCACCGGAGATTGGGGCATGTGATGTCTCCTGGTACGGCCGGGTCGGAACCTCACTCTGGAGCTCTGGAGTGTTGGTTTTCTATCTAAGGAAAACCAGCTGATTGCATCCACTCACTGGCTCGAAAGCTATCCCTTACTCTACTGAGGCATCATGGGTAGCCATGGTGGGGTGAGTTTCTAAGAGAACGGAGCAGCAGGCAGAGGCGATATGATCCACAGATCCTTAAACTGGCTACAGTAGATCTTTTTATTTTTTTGTTTATTAAAAACAGAGGAAAAAAAACATTTATTTTACTTCCAATTCAAAGTGATGAACTAATCTGTTATATAAAAAAACACAATTAAAAAGATAGAGGTCCCTGGCCCCAGAACTGTGGCTTATGGAATATATATATATATATGTGTGTGTATGATATATAATTGTTGATGTTTCCATTATTGTTTTTTTCAGTACTGATAATGATGTTTTCATCGCAGAAAAGGGGATGGGTACAATCAGAGCTGATTAGGGTTGAGGGGG
>NW_015155519.1:0-2166 GCF_000732505.1 Cyprinodon variegatus | reverse complement strand
AATGAAGTATCCTGGTTTTGTTCAGACAGACTCAGAGCCCTGAGGGGGAACCTCACATGAAGCGAACTATTACTTCATAACGATGACGAAATCCAAACCGCTAAATCTGCTTCGACAGCTACAGAAGTCATCAAACTGCAGTAATTAAAGACGGAGGACTAAACAGAACAGGAATAAATAGAACTTTATCAGTTCTATCTATGCCCTCATAAACAATGAACAGCAGGGCCATGTGCTCAGCCTGGTCCTGTATGCACCCACAGCTACGACTTCATCCAGCCCATCATATAATGACTGAAAATAAGGCTCATGCTGTGGAGCCACTGTCGGTAACAGTGAGAACCAGCTCCTAAATCCATGTTTGTTAGTGTTTGGAGAACATCCAAAAGCACGGTTATAGTCTTCAGGCTAAAGACTCAGGACCCTAAAAAACACGAAAACAACCCGAGGAGCAACTTTCTGCTCCTACCAAACATAAACTCAAATATTTATTCAATAATCCCACATTGTTTGAATAGCAAATTTCACAATTTAAAGTGCTCGACATGAACAGAGCATAAATAAAACGTAGAAGATTTTATCTGAAATTATCAACTCACTGCTTTTAGGCTCAAATTTTCTTAAATTAAGTAAAACTTTTTCTCCCTGAGGTGGAGGATTCCTTAGAACATTGTTTTTCTCCCTTTATCCTGGTAACATTTTCTGGTTTCCACATAAGCATGCAGCTCCTCCTGGTGCCTTTTTGAACCAGACTGTTTCTGTTAATGTAATCTATCTGCTGTTATATTTATTCAATCCAATAAACCTATTTGCTCTTTTTTCAAGATTTCCACCCTAATTGTAAATATTATAAACTATAGACCTAAATATGTTACTAAAAGTTAAAATCTTCAGAAAATCAGTTGCTTCAAAATGACTTTAATTTCATCAACTTAAAATCACAGATTAATTACCTTTTTATCAAGTTGTTCTTTATTTAGTTTTCAATTTGATAAAAATTTCTTATGCAAATTCATAAACATTTGAGTCGCTGCTGTTTAAAGTTTATATTTATATAAACTCAAAAATTTTCAATTGCAGCGCTTAGTTTTTATGCTTAGTTGTTTCTTTCTTACTGTGAACACAAAGAGACCCAAATATCACTTGTAAGCAGACCTGTACTGATACCAGTATCAGGCGGGGCCCCAATATTGCACTGTGGTAATGGTGGTATCGCTATCAGCGAGTACTAACAAATAGGGCACTGATACCATTTTGAGAGCGAAAAGTTTATTCAACTATTGTCACCCACTCCTGGTAGGCAATAAAAACTTCTACTGGATTCACTTTGTATTAATCTTTTTCCTGCTTCACAAAGGTAGGCAGCAGCTTGAGAAAGCCACGAAGGTAATTATTTTACATCCAAGTAGTATGCAGTTCTTCATATATATACACAGATCAATTTCAAACAGATGGTATCGGTATGGGCCGATACTGCACAGCCAGGTATCGGGTATCGGTATCGGTGCAACACTACTTGTAAGCCAGATTTGCTATTCATAACCTTTGGCTAACGTGTGATGGAGTGAATTTTGTTATATTATTGTTGCAACCACAGAAAACATTTTGTACATTGAAAATAAAAAAAAAACTTGCTAATTTATCAAAGCTTGTTTTTTTATTATTCTTTATTTTCTTTCTTTTTTATTTAGATTTTACCTTTTCCAAATTCTTTTTTACATTTCTGCATTTCAGATTGAGTTCTACTTTTCCAGTTGCATTTTACAGATCATACTCACTTCTGATGAAGTGGTCTGCTGGACTTATATATGACCGTTTTATTGTTCAATGTCAAGAGAGAGTGTTTGTACTGGGCTTGAAGAGAAGAAAATTAATTAAAAAGAATATAATTTGTTAGGAGGGCTGCAACTCACGGATGCAAATAGATTAACCTGCCGATAATTTTTTCGATTAATCTAATTAATAATCGGATAGCCAAATGTTTCTTAAAGAAGACTTTTTTTATGAAATTAAACCAGATTAGGGCTGCAACTAACGATTATTTTAAAAATCGATGAATCGGACGATTATTTTTTCGATTAATCGATGAATCGGACAAAAAATATTTTTTATATTAACCTCTTTATTCCAAAATAAACATTTTAGACAGAACAAACAAGCACACAA
>NW_015155518.1:0-2168 GCF_000732505.1 Cyprinodon variegatus | reverse complement strand
TGACCTGGCTTTGGACTCCCAGACCGCTGAGCATTCCTGTTCTGATCTGTTTGCCTGACCTGTCTTCATACTCCTGCATGTTGTTTGGGGCTGCAGCATCTGAGACACCCTGGGTGGCATCCGCCGCATCTTATTGGCAGCCAACCAGCTGGATCCTTACTCTTTCTCTGACTATTGACTGAACTGTTAAACCAGGTCAGTGACTAACACGTTCATAATCACCCTCCGTCAGATTATTGTGGTCAGTAACTTGTGTTTAATAAACACTATTTGAAGTAATACCACTGTCTGTCTTGCTTTGAATACTGGGTCCTCCTTTCTGAGCCTTGACAGTCAAAGCATTTTCCTTGGGTAAATATTTCTAAAGTGAAATATTTTTGAGGCGCAGTAGCATTCATGCATCCTTCCATAAATTTCATGCAGACTGAGATCAGAATCTAGCTCATAAATGAAGGGATAAAATAGGTGTTAAGAACCTTTGCCTCTTATTTATGAAGTAAAGACAACACAGGCTGAAGAATCACACTGAAAGCATTTGACAGTAATAACCCGTTCAGGGAAAATAGCTCTGATTTTAGTGCCCTCTTTTGAACAGTAATAACCGTCATGGACGCCTTCTCTCCTTGATGATTTGACAGGTGTGATTATGCAAATTATACAATATTAAACCCTGTTCACCATAGCCTGTTCCTGTGTGTAATTTCTGTGCCAATTATTTGTTCCACAGCTATTTTCCTTTCCATTCACATTCTGAGGCCAGTGACCTTGTTTTAAAGCGTCTTAAGCAGCTCATATTGAAGTTTTTCCTGCAGGACCATCACAGTGTTGTTTGTCTTTCCATCAATAGTTTGACAATAAGCTCATGTTATTGCTTCAGCACAGACTGACAGCATGACATTTACTTTGAATGATGACACGTAATGGTTTATAGCCCTCTATAAACTCACTGTTTTTGATGGATGAGACACCGGCTGTCGTCTGCAGCATTGAGGTCGCACCATCTCTACATCTTATTGTCTTATAAGTTATTGAGCCTCTGAAGGACTCTTCTGTGCACTCAGCCAACTGTCTTCCAATGTAGCAAACCAACATATTATTGAATTAATATATATTTGTTTTTTTTTTATCTGATATGGATAATTGGGCCGATGGGGTTTGGGGTTCTTATATATGCTTGTTCAACTATTAATGTAATGATTTCTTAATTAAATGGATTTGAAGACTTTGCTACATAATCCCATCTCAGCTATGTCATTCATTTGCTTGTGTACTTTTTTCTAGAGCATGCTAATCGCTTATCTTAAAGGTATAGAGAACGATCTTTTATATCCAGTTGGATCATCTAAATAACGGGTCTGGTTATATGTTTACGTAAGGCCGTTCTGTTACTGTTCGTCCCGTTAGCAATCTTTTTCTGCGCATGCGCGCTTTCAGGCGTATATCTGTGGTGAGCTTCCGTTTCAAACAGTCACCATCGTTCTTTGAATATGGCAAAGCATTATAGGATTTACTGTAACAGAGGCCTGCTCTGTCTTGACCAAATGGGCAGCTAATAACAAAGATGGCGCCGGCACCACAAAGTGGAGGAGAAGTTACGTGACCAACAGAGCAAAATCAGTGATCATCTGTCTGAACGGTCAGTTAACGGTCAGTTTGCCATAAACTCCACTATATAGTCCCCGCTCTATATAGGGATTGAGGGATTTAAGGGTTAGGGTGGACGTTCTGGCACAGTAAGCTTGTATGAGCTATGAGAACAGCAACTTTTAAACAGAGCGTGCACAAGGAGAAATGGACTCCTGCATGCTCTTGTACGCGTTTAATAGGCCATCCCTCTCGGGAGCAGGTACAGGGTTGTACATGTGCTTTTTTTTAAGTGGAGATGGCAGGTCTTTTAAAAATTCCTAAAAATCCTCCACAATACCTTTAACTGTAAAAACAAACTGTAGTAGAGCTTGCACTGCAAAAATAATCTAGAATTAAGTAAAAAAATTCTTCTAAGTGTACAGTATTCACCCTTAATTTGAGCAGGTAAATGAGATAGTTTGCCAATGGAATGAGTAATTTTACTCTTACAATAAGATAATTAGATAATATGCACTTGAAATAAGACAATGCAATTGTGTTTTCTTATTTTAAGTGTAAATTGTCTTGTTCAATTGGAGAAA
>NW_015155517.1:0-2168 GCF_000732505.1 Cyprinodon variegatus | reverse complement strand
TGTGTTTATATCCAATATTTCTCTTTTTAAAGTCCAACCGTTGATTATCAATAGTGTTCAAATCAGCTGATTATGATGGAAACTTTCTGCCCCAAGTATTAAGTCATTAAATTCAAATGTGAGTCAGTTACAAAAAAAAACTGTTTCACTAACAGTTAAGCACATATAATTAATATCAAAAACTTTTAAAAGGCTTTAAAGGAAGAAAAAAAACTGAAAATCATCTACATTCCATAACGCTACGTTCACACCGGACGCAGCAGAAGCAGCGAGTTTACATGCAAAGTCAATGGTTGACGCACGTCAAGGCGCAGCAAAAGGTCCCGCAGCGCGTTTTGAGCAGCTGAAGCAGCGCGTCTAAACAGCTGAAGCAGCGCGTCGGGATCGTTTAAGCATCTGACGCCCGCGCAGCGCTGCTGCTCGAGATGGAAAAATTGAACTTTTGCTGCTCGACGCGCCGCATCAACCAATCACAGAAGCTGATCTGGGAGCTGGCAGGGAGACAGACACATCGCTGATGACACAGAGCGCTGTGATCACTCCTCTGAAACAGTTTATTAACGTCTAAATTAACTCAAAATGCAGAAATCTGCCGGCAGAATATGTTTGCTTTTATTATCCTGGTGCCTGCAGTTTGGATTATTCAGATGAAAAACACCTACCAGCCGCCGCGGTGAACCACGAGGAGGCGACCCGGCCAGAGGCTGCTGTTGAATAAAGTTTTCAGGTGGATTTTCCCACTTAAAAACATATTAAAACTATAAACAAATATAGCTGCAAGGCAAAGAAAGGATAGGATAGCTCCGCCCAACGCGCGTCAGACACACTTTTGCATCGCGCAGCCAGAGCAGCAAAGCTGCTTCAGCCGCGCGTCAGAACTAACTGGTACAATCCAAACTGCAGGCACCAGGATGATAAAAGCGAACATATTCTGTCGGCAGATTTCTGCATTTTAAGTTAATTTATGCGTCAATAAACTGTTTCAGAGAAGTGATCACAGCGCTCTGTGTCATCAGCGATGTGTCTGTCTCACGGCCAGCTCCCAGGTTTGATTAATACTTTGTAATAAATACATGAATAAATTACAAACATACTCAGTTTTGCTCCTGCTCCATTTTTAAATACGCAGTAGAGGTATTTAAACGTAGTAGAGGACATGTACCTGTATATAAAACCCGGTGCGCCTTATGTGTGTGTTAAATACAGAATTGGCACACATAACTGAGACTGCGCCTTTTAGTACGGTGCGCCTCATGGTCGTGAAAATACGCTACGCTGTTTCCAGAAAATAAAAAATAATTTTCGTTATTGAGACTAAGACCAG
The DNA here is from genome assembly GCF_000732505.1 of Cyprinodon variegatus. Taxonomy (NCBI): domain Eukaryota; kingdom Metazoa; phylum Chordata; class Actinopteri; order Cyprinodontiformes; family Cyprinodontidae; genus Cyprinodon; species Cyprinodon variegatus. The sequence goes on along the minus strand of NW_015155517.1, from coordinate 844 downwards.
ACAAAATTGACGAATGGACATTAAGAAATCACATTTCAAGTGTTTTTTGAGCGTCATAGAAAATTACGCGTCGTTGCGCTGTTTGTCCCACAGTGCCCCACGCCGCTCATTCAGTAGTAGCAGAAGGCTTATACTCCTAGCTCAACTTCGCAATCATTGGGTGACGCTCGGTGTGGTGGATGATCCTCCCACCACAACATCGTGTTAGTATTCTTTTTCTTGCTTAATATTAGAATTTATATTTAAGTTGGTTATTTCTTTTAGACATATGTTCTAATGGGTGCACACTTTAGTTAATGTCTGTCTGAATGGTTTATTTTACACTTGTTCTTTTGTTTGAGGTGCTGCTGATGCAAACCAGCTGGAGGAGGAAACCTGGAGCGTACCATTTTTGAAAGACTGACGGGGGAGACTTGTTTCAAGTTGTTTTCAATTAGTTTGTCACTTAAATACTCACTTATTGTCTCTGCTAAGTAAAAGTTAGTTTTGCTTTATTTGTTTCAGAGAATGGTTAATTTTGTATTTATTGGTTCTTTTGTTATGTTGTGCCGCCCTCATGTGGTAGACTTGGGTTACTCCATTCCTTTTTAAGCAGCCTTTAGTTCTTTGTTTGCAGGTCAGTTTTTTTTTGTTTGAGTTGGATCCTCAGTTGATTCATGTTATTTTGTATTTAAGTTATATTGTATTGCTTTTGAGCCTTTGTTGACCATTTTTGACACAATTAAATGAAAGAACCTTTTTAAATTTTAAACACCTTTTGTCCTTATTTAAGTTTGGTCCCTCACACTCGGATACCGCTGTGCGGTTTGTTGGAGGAACGTGACAAAAACGGAGGAATGACGCC
>NW_015155516.1:0-2170 GCF_000732505.1 Cyprinodon variegatus | reverse complement strand
ATAGATAGATAGATAGATAGATAGATAGATAGATAGATAGATAGATAGATAGATAGATAGATAGATAGATAGATAGATAGATAGATAGATAGACTCCTTGGTGTGGGTGTTGGCGGTGTCTCTCTAACTCATCCCAAGTTTTTATCAGCTAATTCAGAATAAACAGTCTCAGATTAATCTCATGTTAAGTTTTTTTTTTATATTTTATTCAAAATAATGAAGACAACATTGAGAAAAGACGAACACAATTATGAAAACTCCTCTGTTAATCCCACTTCTCAACTATTGCTCAAATGGTTTTCTTAACTCAATCTCTTAATGTCCTGGTAATGTGTTGCCTCTTTTTAGCTTATTTCTTGCTCCTAAGGGACCCTTAGGAGAAGTAAATCAGAAACAAATAATTACAGAATCATACAACAACGAGACACTAAAAATGGTCTCAAGAGAGGAAATTGAAAAAGAGATGAGCAACACAGTTTTCCTATTGGTAATAAAACAGTGGAAATTTACATGAAAGACAGATCTATACAAATGGGTTTTTAACTTTGTCTTAAAAGAAATTCCCATAAATTATTAAACTAGCAGGTTTATAAACACATATTGGGGGCTTTTGGGAGCAGCAAAGACATGGAGCCTAACCACTACTGGAAGGAAGGATCTGCGTAAATGCTCCTTAGTGCATTTTGTATGCAACAGTCTGTCACTTAATGAGGTTTTCAGCTCTGCAGCAACTATTGTTGCCATGGTCCAATTGTGGCATTATTCTTTTTACAACCCTTCTGTCTCACAGTTAAAGAAAGACATTAGGACTCCCCAAACTCAGTCTGCTCAACAGATGGTCTGTTCTGACCTTTTTTCTGTAAAGCCCCTTAATGCTTTTTGATTAGATGAAAACTCTAGATAGATAAAAGAGTCCAGCTTCTTATTTTTATTGTCATTACACTGTTACAAGTACAAGGCAACAAAATGAACTCAGCATTTAACCCATCTCTGGATGGGATGTTGGGGATCAGTGGGCTGCCATTGTGCGGCGCCTGGGGAGCAGTGTGGGGTTAAGGGTCTTTGTTCAGGGACCCAGAGTGGCAGTCTGTGGGAGTAGGGTTTGAATTCAGAATCTCTGGATTCCAAGCTGTATGCCCTAACCACTAGGCCACCACTCCCACTATTCCAAGTTCCCTGGAAAGTCCACCACCAGATACTTTATTTTTCCAGTATTTAACATCAGATCGCTTAAATTTGTTTTAAAAAGATCCTCTCTCCACTGTCTGTTCCCTGAGTCCTCCTTGTCTAATGAGTTTGGCTATGGCAGTCATCTTATCTGTAAACTGGTGAAGGTGGCATCTGAAGGGGTTTATACAGAATATTAGATTTAGGTGCGGAATAAAATCATTGCACCAATCATTAATAACCACAGCATTTGTAAAACCTGATGATGGCAGCATCATGCTTTGGAAAATGTTCAAGGCCTATAATGACGTCTGACTAAGGTGAAAGCTTAGCGTTCAGCAGGACCACAATTCTATACATACTGCTAGATAAGAACGGATTTGGCCAGAAACAGAACACATGTATTTGGTACAATGGCCTAGTCAAAGTCCAGACTTAATACTGGTTAAAAATGTAGGGTAAGACTTGGCTCCCAGTTTTTCTATCCAATATAACTACATTTTACCTATTTCACAAAAATTACAATTGAGAAAAAGTAAGTCTTTAGATGCATAAATATGGACACATATCCTAAAACACTTAAAGTTTTAGTTTCAGCAATAAATGCTGATAAAAAGATGTTTCCAGGCACAAACACACATTACTCCTTTTAGATTTGTATGTACAACTTTCTTTCCTAATTGTATAACCATTTACTTTTTGTCTGTGCAATGAAAATAATGTCGTCACTACCTGATCTGACCGGAAGCATGATCCGTTCCATCAGCTCATGTGTCCATGTGCAAGCAGATATTCATCCGCGTTAAAGGTAAATATTTCTATCCTTAAATTAATAAATAATGCCATACTACCTTTTATAACTTTTCTGAGAGAATTAGTTGGTTTTTGCATTTTATCCGTTAAAATGCCTGTCTGAATTCACCATAGGACATGCTCAGAGCAGTTTGGAATAATCTGATTAAATCAAGTTTATCTGCATTTAGTTGTGTCTTTAGATTGAGCC
>NW_015155515.1:0-2170 GCF_000732505.1 Cyprinodon variegatus | reverse complement strand
TGGATGGATGGATGGATGGATGGATGGATGGATGGATGGATGGATGGATGGATGCCTTTTCATAACCAGGTGGATCCAGGCTAGACATGAAAGATAAAGATTCAGCAGAGTGTAACTTAATTTCTTCTTATCATCATCATCATCATCATCATCATCATCATCATCATCATCATCATCATCATCATCAGGACATCTGTAATCATGTAATCATCATGTAATAATAAGGCCTGATAATCTAATTCAATTTAACAGATTAGGAAGCTGCTCAGATCCAGATAAACAGACTCACCTGGAGGAGGAACATCTAGCTGGAGCATAAGTTCTATCTTATTGCTTCCTTCATTTTGGACTATACATTCGTATTCTCACATTATATCCTCAGTCGCTGTGTTTTTCAGAACCAAAGACACGTCTCAGTCCTTCATCTGTCTGTCCAGCAGACCCACCTGGTTCTCATCGGATGGATGCTGGTTTCCTACATCAATCCGATCATCTCTGAACAGAAGAACATATTCTGACTCCAGATCAGATCTCCTCTCCACAGCTGGAGCAGGTTGGCTGTCAGCAGATCTAGGGCAGAATGATGGTCTGTCCAGGTTCTGCTGTGATGTTTCTCTGATCTGCAGGAGATAAAACAACAGAACCAGAGAAATGAGAAGATCATGCTCTAAGACAGCAGCATCAAAGGAACATCAATAGCCATTTGGAGGTATTTATAGTTCTTACCATTAGGTGGGAATATTTCAGTGGGGTTAACAGAAACAGTTCCTCAGTTAGTCAGACATACATAGTATACAGTAGATCATTTAGTAAATGAATGTTTAAACCATTCTATACAGGGCTACACTAGGAGTCAATTACTTTACATTAGCTATAAACTCTGTGCATAAAAATAATTAAACTTTATTCATCTCACATTAGTGAAATGTAACTCTGCATTTGATCCATCCCCTGGGGGAGCAGTGGGCTGCCATTGTGTGGCACACAGGGAGCAATGGGGATTATGTGAGCTGTTCAGAGAGCCAGAGTGGGAGTCTGTGGGAGTGGGGTTTCTAACTCACAACCTCAGGATTCCAGGTCCTAGACCCTAACCACTAGGCCACTGCTCTGTCAGATCGCCATACCTATAGATGATACAAATGTGCAAGACTTCAGATTTGAGTTTATTACTTTAGTTTTGAATGGAAAATAGACTTTAAACTAGCTCAACGGGCGTCTATCCCTTTAGTCATGCACAAAAAAAACTAAAACAATTTAAGGTCAGATCGCCATACTGTATGGCAGTTCTAGACCAAATGTACCAGGGGGCCAGGAGGGGGCCAGCGTGTTTTCATTGGGGCACATTAAAGCCTGAAATACAAAATAGAGCAATGGATTAAAATATATTAAGATAGCTGGTGCAGTGGTTAGAGCGCATGACCCGTGGGCGGAGGCCTCAGTTCTCAATGTGGGCGACCCAGGTTTGAATCCGACCTGTTGTACCTGTCCGCATGACTCTGTCTCATGACCCATTTCCTGTCAGCCTACTGTAGAAAAAATGAGCCACTAGTGCCGTAAAAAACACCTTCATGAAGTCAAATTTCTATTCAATTGGGTTTAATTAGAATTGTATTTGTTATTAGGCCAATATAACTGGCGACCTGTCCAGGGTGTACCCCGCCTCTCCCATTGACAGCTGAAGATAGGCACCAGCACCCCTCGCGACCCCAACTGGGACAAGAGTGTCAGATAATGATGGATGGATTAGGCCAATATACATTAATTATTTAGGAATTTTACAGATTTTGACTTCATTTAAGTTAAAAAATGACTTGAATTTGAGTTTTTTTCTTCTTGTTTAAAAAAAAAAACCTTTAGAAAATGAACACTGGGATCCTATCTCAATACCACTGAAGCCATCACCAAATTGTTTTTAAATAATTAGTAAAACAATTTGTAAAGAAAAATAAATGAATTATATAAAGAGGGCTTATCAATAACCATGTCTGCTCCAGCGCATATCATCATTAGAATTTCTTTGAGTATTATGTCTTCAGTACAGGGGCCATAACAGGACAGGACATGATCTACAGGGCCACTGGCCCCAGTTGGCCCCTGTCTATAACCGCCCATGGCCATATGCTTCAAAAAATACCAAAAAATAAGTTATAAAATATTTTTTTTGTAAATG
>NW_015155514.1:0-2171 GCF_000732505.1 Cyprinodon variegatus | reverse complement strand
ATTCAGTCTTTCTATGGACATGCTGGCACCTTATGAGCCTTTATTCTGCTGCATCCACAGGTAAATCAATGTTTGTTGTTGTGTTTATATTTGTACCCTGTAAAGACAATATTTGATTAGGCCCACATTCCAAAAAAGTTAAAAACAAACCACTGGACTTTGTTTTCAAAGTTTGAACATGCTTCACTTCCTATATTCAAAGTTTTCTTAATTCAAAATGTCTGGAATAGCTTTGAATTCCAGGCTTTATAGAGTAGCCTAACAAAAGCCTTGCGATGGCTTAGAAAATATGCAAATTGAATCTGAAAACAAGTCCACCCCTTTGTAAAGGGGAGTCGTTGAGGTCATTGTTAGCCTGCAAATTAAGCCAAAACTGGCCCATGCCTCTGTAATGGGGAGTCGTTAGGGTCAGTGTTGGTCTGGCTTAACAGGAGTGATGTTTTTGACCATCTGCATGGCATCGAGGATTGAGAGGATAGCAGGAAGGAATCAACTGTAGTGCTGTGTTATAGGTTTTTGAGGTCCACCCCCTCTCTTTAAATCTGGGAGTACACTGTGCAATTTTCGGGGCCATTTTCCAGTCATGCGAGAATCTTTCGATCAGGCCGACTTTCAGCCTGATCGTGCATCGTGAGTGGTGTACTGTACAGCGGCGATCAGCCTCTCACGACCACCTCCCGGTCAGAAATTGTGAGGTCGGGAGAAAATCAAACATGTTTGATTTTCTCCCGACCGCCGTGGGCAAACGCTCAGGGCGCATGCGCAAACAAAGATTCTTCTTTTTATTCTTCATCTCAGGTGTAAACACAGCAGCTCAGCAGGGATACAAAAAGTGAAATGCAGTTCTGTCTGTAAATTTGACAGACCATAGTAGCCATGTTTGCCCGGCATTTCTTTTTTTCCAAATACGTCGTTGCCTTTTCTTTTCAGGACTTTCAGCACAAAATTGCACAAATTGCCAAGGCAGCACGGTTCACTATAGTGAGCTTAATATCCCCCTTCTATTTGTTCGGCTTGACTATAGACGAGTCATAGCAACTCCATCTCACTGCAGAGCTGAGTCCAACGTGGTTTTTAGTCGCACAGTGTGAGCAGGTAGATCGCATGAGAGTGTGGGGCCGAACATAAATTGTCAGCTGTGAGCTCACTGTACGACTAAACCCTGCGGTTTCAGTCATACAGTGTGAACTGCAGCTGCTTGCTACGATAGAAAAAAAAAAATGCACAGTGAACGCCCGGCTTAAGGTTGGTTTTTCTCTCTTAATGTAAATGGCTTACTTCACACCCCTTTCAAAGCACCTGTCTTATTTGTCCAAAATGTGAGCAATCTGGTCCTCAAACGAGTGTCCTTTGTCCTTAAGTTGTAGGTGGACAGCAGTCTTTTCCGGATAAAGTAGCTCGCCTACGTTGAGCCATGAATCTGTGAAGAGGTTTTTTGGTTTCTCCAATATAAAGATCAGAGCATTTCTCACTCCACTGAACTGCATTTTGAGGCACTCAAGGTACACAAGAAAACAATGACCTCCATAATCCTTAAATGGAAGAAGTTTAGGATGACCAGATGTCCGGACTCAGAACCTTGAACCCAGAATTCAGGCAGATTGACTGAAGTGATTTTTAAAAAGCTTTTGCGACTCTGCTTTTGTGAGATCTGTGACTCATCAGCTAGGGCTAGATGGCTGGAATAACTGCAGAGGGGGAAATACAGGTTAGTGACCACGTAACTCTGAGAACGATGGTGGGCATGTAAGTCAGTAATCATGTTTTAAAGTTCAGTCCGAACCCAGAGGAAGGAGTGGAATCCAGCCGGATGATTTTCCACAGTATGCAGTGGATGCCACCCAGAGAGATCCAAGACTATAAGCCAAAGGTACTGCAGAGTAGGGCTACAAGCAGAAGCCAGCAAATGAGGAAGAGCAGAAGTATTCAGAATGGAGAAATGAAAGCCGAAGTCGATGAGGAAGCAGAAGTCCAGGCCAGACGAGCAGAGATCCGAAGAGGTGTCGTAGGGAAATCCAAGCCAGAGTTGGGAGACAGATCCAAGGCCGTTAGCAGGCAGAATCCAAGCTAGGCAGTTGGATGAAATAAACCAATAATCCAGTCATCAGTGCCAAGATAATGACACCAGAATTACTGCTTAATCCTGATCTAAAGCCAAACTGAGCCGTCAA
>NW_015155513.1:0-2173 GCF_000732505.1 Cyprinodon variegatus | reverse complement strand
ATATATATATATATATATATATATATATATATATATATGTATGTATGTATGTATGTATGTGTGTGTGTGTGTGTGAGTAATTTTTTTCTTTATACACTGCTCAAAAGATAAAGGGAACAGTACAAAACCAATATAACTTCAATCAATTCAAACTGCTGTGAAATTAAACTGTACCATTTGGAAGCAACAAATTTCACATGAAATAGACAGCAGATGCAAATTAATAGCAATTAGCAAGACTCACTCAATAAAGGAGTGGTTCTGCAGGAGTTGACCACAGACCTCTTCTCAGAACCTATGATTTCTGCCTGATGGTTTTGTCACTTTTGAATGTTGCTAGTAGAATGAGACGGTTTCTACAATCCACTCAAGTGGCTCAGGTCCTGCAGCTCATCCACGATGGCACATCAATGTCAGATGTGGCACAAAGATTGGCTGTATCTGTCAGTGTAGTATCCTGTGGCTGAAGGCACTACAAGTGACAGGCCAGTACACCAGGAGAAAATGGAAGAAGCTGTAGTAGGGCAACAACTGAGCAGCAGGACCACTATCTCCACTTATGTGCAAGGAGGATCAGGAGGAGCACTGCCAGAGCCCTGCAAAATAGCCTCCAGGGGGCCACATATGTGCATGTGTCTGCGAAAATGGTTACAAACAGACTCCATGAGGATGGGATGAGTTGTCAACGTCCACAGATGGTGGTTATGCATACAGACCGACACCATGCAAGAAGCCTGGCATTTTCCAGAGAACTGCAAGTTTGGCAAATTTGCCACAGGTTCCCTGTGCTCATCACAGATGAAAGCTGGTTCACTTTTGTCTCCAGACATGACTGTCTGGAGACCTAAGGAGAGCAATCTGCTGACTGCAACTAAAGATTACTGTACAGTGGATGACCGATTTGGCAGTGGGTCAAAAATGGTGTGGGGTAGCCTTTCTGCAGGTAGCATGGTAGCATGTGTACCAATAGGTACCAAGATGAGAACCTCAGACCCCTTGTGAGACCATAATGCCACACGATGCTACAGTAGACCTCATGAATGCATTGAAGCTATAGACTGGCCTGCCCTTTTCCCAGACCAGAATCCGATTGAGCAAATCTGGGACATCATGTCTCGATCATCCACCAATGTCACGTTGCACCACTGACTGTCCAGTAGTTGCCGTATGCTTTAGTCCACGTCAGTTGTAATGAAATTACATCAAAGTTTGATCAACCTGTAGTGTGTTTTTCCACTTTAATTTGGCTCTAATTTGTGACTACAAATCCAGGCCTCCATTAGTTAATACATTTGATTTCCATTGATTTCTGTATGAATTTGTTGTCAGCACACATTCAACTTTGTACAGAAAAAAGAATTCATGGAGAATATTTAATTTATTCAGATATAGGATGTGTTATTTGAGTGTTCCCCTTATTTTTTTTTTAAGCAGTGTATATGCTTCTTACTCTCTATGTATATTTAATATATATGTATATGCACTTTTTTTCTTTTTCTTAGAACGGTTGTCTTAGGAGTGTCATTTGGCATGGCCTTTCTCACCCTCTCGTTGATAATTCTTATATGTTTCATTGGACACTTCTTGGTAAGTGGTGTAATTTATTTATTTGTTTATTTTATTGTAAAGCTAAATGTGTCCTCATTTAATAGAAGTATGTTTTGCTCATTTTCAATTTTACAAAGACAGAGAGCAGTTCAAGGATTATTTCCTTAATTAATATCTAATAAATGAACCTTCTGCAGTTCAGGAATTTGCACTGTGTGGGTGAGGGCTTTCCTGATAATAATGTTAGGTGTTAATCGAGTGGCACATGGCTGTGGGGTTATGGTATGGGCAGGTGCATGTTTTTGATAACAAACACAGCTGGATTTTCTTTTCTAAGACATTTTCAATACATGGAAAAGCACCCATTGGTGGGCTATTCATCCAAGACCATCACGTTCAGATGCAGTATGATGAAGCACAGCCCCAAGTTGCAAGGATCTTTGCACCAAGCTGGGCAAATAGTGATCACACTAGATATGAACTGTTTTGATAAAAACAGTAAAACTCGACATTGTACACTGCCTTCTTTCTTGCCAGTTCTAGGCACACCTGTGAAACAGTGACGTCTAATCAGGATGCTAATCTGCCACACCTGTGAGATTAAGGGGTTATGCTATTGAAGAAT
>NW_015155512.1:0-2174 GCF_000732505.1 Cyprinodon variegatus | reverse complement strand
ATCAAAAAAGTACTCCAGAGTGTTGTTCAGCATGGGGGTGAGTAGAAAATGAAGGCTAATCATGTTTTGGGTGTACTATTCCTTTAAGTATGTTTATCCTTGAAATTCTAACCAGTTTTCTTGCATTTAATCAGCAAAATAGTTTCTTGTAGAGTTTTAGAAAGTTCTTCACAAATATATAATTCCCATTATCTGATTGACTTTGTGAGGTTCTTGCCATTAGTTATTGTACGGCCTAATGGGCAACTGCTCAGGGAGACATCGAGTAGAGGGGAATACGACTACTGGAGCATTATATTAAAAAAAAACTCCATTATTTATATCCTGAGTTTTGAGTTGTGATGGCACAGCTTTTTATTTTCATTCTGGTTCACAATCTTGTTTTGTAGTTTCATCAGTGAAAGGAAGGGTGGGGGCTGGCACTGGTGACGACCAAATGAAAGCTGCAGCCTCACAATCCCTCTTTTAATCTTTTTTTAAATTCTTTTTCTATTAGTCAAAGTCTATTTTGTGAGTAAACTAAGACCCATTTTCTTCAGCATGAGGCATAAAGTAACACAGAAGTGCACTGGATGCAAAGTGTTTCATACTGCTGGTCAGCTGGCTGAAAGAAGGCTGCTATATTTTTCTACCATCTACACTCAGCAGTTTTTTTTTTTTAATCATTTACATCAATTCTACTTTGCATTATTTTGAAAAACTATTTACAAGTGACACCTCTGCAACCTGTGCAGGTAAAAATGTGAGATTTTCCTTTTTCAATGGAAGATATCAAAGCTTCCCCAGAAATGATGTGACGCTGTGGCTCTTAAGCTTGGTTGCATTCTTTATAAACAGCCAACTTCTTTTAAAAAAGGAAATTCACCTTATTTTCACCACTGAGCCGTGGTCAAACTCACGTTCTTTCACAATGCAATCTAGGGTTTATGGTAACAGCTCTGAGACACACTGAGATTTTAAATGTTTTAACCACGACTGTCTCCCAGCACCTGGATATGATTTACAAGGAAATAGGAAATTCATTTTCTCATCTTTTCAACCCAAAAATACTTTTCAGGTCACAAACCTGTCATTCTCAAGCCTTCATGTAATTACTGTGAACATCTTGTATATCTTTATGCTAGATCATGTTCACATTTTTCAGTCAGCGGAGTAATCTGTTTACCGACACACTGGACATACAACATATCAAATTTATCTTCGCAATAACTGTAAAAAGTATTTAAAGTTCTTGTAATTTTTTTGTATGATTACAACAAATATGTCTGTCTAAATTTAATGGGTAGAACAACACAAAGAAACACCTTCTAGAATTCTTTGCCTGTATTTGTTTTCCGCCACCTGAGGCAATACTTTGCACACTATTCTCTTTGGTTTTAAATTAGTTTTAATCATTCTGATTTAAGCCTCTATATTTAATTGTATGTTCATGGGAAGTGTTTTGATTATAAGGGATGATGTGTTCAAGGGGATGTGATGTTTTAACCTCCCCTCATACCCAATATTTTGCAGTGAAAAGTTGAAATTTGGTTCATTCCAACCAGAGCATCATCCTCTATGTTTACAGTGTCTCTTGTTTAGTACCTGGCAGAACTGAAATGGAGTTTATTCATTTCTACTAATTTCCAAACACAGCACAATATTCCTTCTAGCTTTGTTTCAACAACAGCTTTCTTGCCCCTCCCCCTTTTAGCTTTGTGGTGCGTAAATCTAATCCAGGTTTTCCTCTGAACAGATTCCCCCATCTGCGGTGTGGATTGGTACAGCTCCTCTGGTAGAAGGGGCTTTTGTATAGGCACCTGAAAAATTTAGCAAGTGGAGCAGCTGCACTTTTCCTTTCTATAGCGGGGGAGCACAACTTCTGCTTCCCACATTTTTTGACCTAAAATAATGAAATAAATATCAGAAATAATAGCAATGATCAGTTCCCTGGGCTTTGTTCACCTAAGAAACAGTTTGATTCCACTGACCCACCACCTCTTCAGCCAAACCAAATAGAATAACAGCTACATTTTTAGATTTTATAATACCTTATTATGAAAAAGCTCTTACATATTAAATACTTCATAAAAACCTTTATTTGACTGCAGGTAAGACCTTTATCAGTCTGTATCAGTCCTGGCAGGCAGGTGTTGAATGCTATTCAATTCTATTCAGTTTATTTCTATAGCTCC
>NW_015155511.1:0-2176 GCF_000732505.1 Cyprinodon variegatus | reverse complement strand
CATGGAATCTCTGATCTGTCTAAAAAAAAGGTTCTTATTTTAAAAATACTTGTGCTATTTAATTTTAATCACTTTATTCATTTCAGTTTGTTCCTCTTGTTAATTTCTGATTGTTCCAATTTTAATCCCTTAATTCTTATAAATTGATCTGTTCATTTTTATGTTGTTGTCAGGACTCCTGTCTGTCTGTTTGTGTTTTCTGTGTTTGTCTCCCTTCCTCCACCAGGAGGCGCCTGGTTCTGGTCCGCCTCCTCACACACTTGCAAATGGTTATGTCGTTAACAGAGTGTTCTTAAGCTGCTGACTGCCACTACCTCGAGTGTTCGCCAGTTTTGGGTACTCTAGCCAAGCTGAGTTTAGCTGAGTCAAACTGAGTTCTTGTCAACCTGAGTTTTAACATTGTTTGTCTTTTGCCTCTTGGCAGGAAGTCATCCTGCTAACTGGATTTTTCGGACCTTCACTCCCTGGAAGGATCAACAGAGCTACAAACTGAGCTGGGGTTCAAACAGGAGGTGTGGATCCACTTTCCCCAAGAGATCGTTTGAGCTTCACACTGAGAAAGAGATTAATCTCCACTACGCTCAGTTCAAGTACCGCAGGAAATCTGAGTGGCACTCAGTTTTCTCCGTTCACCAACTAACAACCACATTCTGGGTAAACCCTGTTCCGCCCTCCACCGAATCAGACAAACACTGAAACTACAGCATACAGACTGCAGTCTAGGATTCAACAACTTCTCTGGAAACGTGAGTCGCCAACCTAATCCTCTTCTCCAAGTTCACGAATCAAATTTCCCACTGAGCCTGAACTAACCACTGTGTCTTACCCTCACTTTTCAGTTCCGGTTGAGCAGTGTTGAGAGCAACACTTCTCACTGAATTATCTCTCCAATAAAGCCTGTTAAACCTTTTCCCTGGTCTCCCTGTTTGGTCTTCTGCATTTGGGTCTAAACCTTAGTAAAATCATGACAGTTGTATCATTATTCCTGTTAGATATTGTTCCCCTCAGTCTGTCCCTGCTTATTCTCATCTTCCACAGCTCTCTCTCTTCATCCATCTCACCTGGCTGCCATTCCTGCACATCATGCCGTCTCCTCTCTTCCAATCTGGAAAATGTTGTCCTTCTTTGCTCTTAGCTGGAATCTACCGTAACTTTGCACCACACCTTTTCTCCATTTCTGACTGTAACAAACCATCTACCATAAGTTTTTCCTGTACTGATTAAAATCACTTTACTCACCTAAGTCTCTTTGGTCCAGCCAAATTCTCCTCTTATATGATGCCTATGGGACCCTGATGGTATTGGACCGTAAAGAGCAGCCTAAATTTCTTCTGTCAGAGTCTGTGGTTTGTTTATCTCCCAAATTTATAACAGCAGAAGATGAATGCATGGACTTCAACAAGCCATACGGTAGCTGGGTAGGGCCAAATAAGACTATGTGCCATCTTAGTAGGTCAGACTTGATGACAGATAAGACTAAGGTCATATATAAACTTTAATACTTTGCGTGCTGATTTTGTTTAGGTGGTGATGATCTCCGGACAGTTCAGATTTTATAAACTAAATGAGTTTAGCTGCAATTGTTTTTTTCTACAGTGCATATTTGAGCCTATCTCTGAAGGAGGGAAGCATTTATAAAAACAGATCAAATATGATCTTTTTCTAATGGATAGCTACAAATATTGTCATTAATGCTTGATGGTTTTACTCAAGGTAAAATCTGTCTACTCTAATGTTTGTTTAAAAATGTTTGTAAAACTAAACCACTTATTGAGCCTGCCCGTGGAGAAGAGCTGGATAAGACAAATTTATTTCCTTGTGGTTAAAGCAGTGTTTATAATTCTGGTTCCAGAAGCAATCTTTTCAATAAACAGCCTGACATTGATTTATGGCTACAGTCCACCGCAGCAACGTAACACAGCTCTTTCCTTCTTCTCTGTCCTTGGCTAGCACAATGTTCGGCACACATGAAGCAGAGTGCATTTGTAATTAGAAAAATAATAATGCTTGAATAAAACTCTTTAGTAAAATATTAAAAAAGAAGAAAATTAAAACAAATGTTCAATGTAGAGAGGATTACATAGCATGGTACTGGATTCATTGGGTTAATGTTCAAACATTTTCAGTTTCTAATAAGTAGCCAAACTGGTTCTAGGAAGGATCAAGAGAAATATTA
>NW_015155510.1:0-2177 GCF_000732505.1 Cyprinodon variegatus | reverse complement strand
CAGTTTGATCTTCAGGTTTGATACTGAGAGCAGGCAGGCAGGTTTTCAGTTGAGACGCTCTTCCAGAGCTTCAGGCTTCAGTCGGGTTCTTCCTAGGAGGCAGAGAGGACAAAAAACTGATTAGATTCTAGTCAGGCTTTCAGGGAGTCAGAGAATCAGGCAGGCTGGTTGGCTCAGGCTTGCTAACCGTAACTGGCTTAACACTCTGGCGCTGAAGAGTAGTCCTGCTGCTGCTTATATGCTGATCTCCCTGATGAGCAAATCAGCCGCAGGTGTGGTAGTCAGCTTCAGCTCCAGGAGACCTAGGGCGCCCTCTGCTGGAGAAAGGTGGACAGATCTCCAGATCCCAACATCTACAAGCCCCTTGTGTGCACTGTTACGCACGGTGGAGGATCTGTCATAATGTGGTGCCTTTTTATTCTAAAACCCTTAGAATTATTGCATTAACAACTTTTTTAAAAAACCAGGAGATTTTGAACCCAAATGTGGTGTCTTTGTTTCATTCAGCAGAATACAAATTAAAAACATATTGATATCAATAAACTAATGGGTAACTAAGCATAAAACCAGCTGTGTTCCAAGGTCAAAATTAAATCCTTCACCACAATGAAGAGAAACAGCATAAGCGGCTCAGATTTAATTAGAAATTAAAAGCTAGATTTTTTTTTATATGTTTAATGCTTTTTTTATACACCTTCACAAGTGGAGCCAATAAATATAAGGGAACCTACTGGCAGATGGGACTTTCTGCAGATATAAATCTTTAAATTTCCTGTCAGGTGGAGACAATAGGTGATGCCTACATGGTGGCGTCCGGTCTGCCAAGGAGGAACGGGAACATGCATGCGGTGGACATCTGCCGCATGGCGTTGGACATCCTATCCTTCATGGGCACCTTCCAGCTCAGACACCTGCCCGGCATCCCTGTGTGGATACGGATCGGCGTGCACTCAGGTAAACAAGACATCCCTGCTCACATCTCTGCAGCTTAACTTTCACAAAGATGAGGTCCTGCTCACAGCTTTAAGGGTTTCCTGAATATAGTTTAGTTTCAACTGTTGGATCCTTGTCTCCAGGTCCCTGTGCAGCAGGTGTTGTGGGGATAAAGATGCCCAGATATTGTTTATTTGGTGACACAGTGAACACAGCGTCTCGGATGGAGTCTTCAGGACATCGTGAGCAGAGCACACACATTCACTCTGACAGGCAGTTAATGAGACGTTGAGTCAAACGGACATTTCCTGCTGCTACTCCCTCTGTTCATGTTACTCCACATTAGTCTCACTACAACATGCTCTATTGAAGGTACTGAAGCATTCAGGGAAGCAGGTTAGGCTCATTTCCCCCAATGTCTGTTTGGTTCTCATCCTCCAGCCCTGCGGATCCACGTCAGTGAGCCCACAATACACATCCTGCAGAGGACAGAGTGCAAGTTTGAGTACGAGCTCAGAGGAGAAACGTACCTAAAGGTAAGTATTAGCCTCTTTATTCCATGTAATGAAGCAGTCGGTTCGGCTTCTGATGAGCTTTTGGTCAATTTCCTCAGGGTAAAGGTACAGAGATGACTTACTGGTTGACAGGAGAAACTGGGAAAGACTACGACCTTCCTACTCCGCCTACAACGTAAGAGAAATGATCTCAGATTACAAAAGGTTGACAAGCCTTTGTGAAAATGCTGGTTTTAGAAGCATGCTTTGGCAGGTTTTGGCAAGAATTTGACTTGTTTGATTTATTAAATACTGTGTGGAAGGTAAGTCTGAAGCATTTATGTCCAGGATGTGTGGGGTCTGCAGAGACGTCAGATCCCCTTTTCCTGACGTCAGAAGTCCTGGATGTGTTGAAATCAGCCCTGACTGTTGTAGTTTCAACCCTTCATTTTTTGTAGATAAGCCGACCCAAACAGTAATGGACAGACTGAATAACGGCAGCTTAGAAAGTGACCACCAGCTAATGGATGAGGTTGTTCTTTCCGAGATGCTGCAGGAAGTAATCTCTGCAGGGCTTTCCTCCAAATGAAAACA
Source organism: Cyprinodon variegatus (assembly GCF_000732505.1). Classification (NCBI taxonomy): domain Eukaryota; kingdom Metazoa; phylum Chordata; class Actinopteri; order Cyprinodontiformes; family Cyprinodontidae; genus Cyprinodon; species Cyprinodon variegatus. Next base: position 156 of record NW_015155510.1, on the reverse strand, counting down.
CAATATTCTGCTAAAAACCTTTCTACAAACAACAACAAGCAATCTTTTGTATTTACTCATGTAATATACACTCACCGGCCACTTTATTAGGTACACCTGTCCAACTGCTCGTTAACACTTAATTTCTAAGCAGCCAATCACATGGCGGCAACTCAG
>NW_015155509.1:0-2179 GCF_000732505.1 Cyprinodon variegatus | reverse complement strand
GGGCACCATAGACCTCCATTATTTGAATGTCAGCAGACAGCAAGAAGCCTCCCAGATCTCCAGATGCATTTGAGATATCAAAAAAGTACTCCAGGCTGTTGTTCAGCATGGGGGTGAGTAGAAAATGAAGGCTAATCATGTTTTGGGTGTACTATTCCTTTAACATAGCTTTTAGCATCTCAGCTATTGAAGTACACTGCTGATGTGGCTACCAGGGGCAGTGGGACATCATCTAACCAGTCATGTATAATATAATGCCGAGTGTGAAGTTAAAGTCCTGAAACATCATCTCTTAGTAAATACTGCATAGAGGTAGTATTTTGCACACACATCACTGGTTATGCAGTTTAGTTTTAATTCATTTCTTAATTTTTTCTGAAACAGCAGAGCCTAAAAGTTCGCCTCTTAATGCAGCTTTAAGTCTTTAAAAAGCACCATAGAGGATGATCTAAGTAGGTGTGACAGAAAGGAATAAAAGATCGATGCATTTGGCCAGAATTTACCGAATGAGTGTTGATGATTTCTTCTATTGAGATGTAGATGACAGGTTTGCTCAGAGTAACCATGTCTGAATATTCATCAATGTTAAACTTCTCCTCGGGTTCAGGAACGTCACATGCAGCCTGGAAAAATAACCTGTTGGAGATCAACAGTTAGGCATTAGTCTTTGAGCATCAGGTATAGTAAGGTTGACGTAAACAACACTCCATTTAAGTTGCTAAACTTCATTAAATCTTTTTGCTAGTGAGGTGGAACAGTTCAAACGGACAGATTCCCAGAAAATAGACAGGACAGTGGATTTCCAGTAAAGATGAGTCACTCATTTTCACAAAGTGGGCCAAAAGGCGGCACACACACTCATGTTGCCTTTCTCATTTGGAAGTGAAGTTAATGTTGGCAGGCGGCTGTCTAAAATCTGCTTATACAGCACATAGCTTTTTCTTTTTCCATGGTTACCTTCATGTCCACAGTGTCGTTTTTTTATATTCTGCATTGTTATTGGAGGAAGGTTCACTTCTTTTTTACCTCTTGGATTTTTCTCTTAACAAAAGGTTTTGTTTTACGTCCAACATAATAGACAGCAAAGCATAATTTATGCAGACTCCTCATTTTTCCTCTTACCTAAACTTCTCATACGCCTGAGATATGTAGTTGTTCATTGAAATCATGTGCGCATTCTCGCCCTCAAAATGCTTGTTTGCAGCAGCATGCTGCAGCATCTTTGCAACAGATCCCAAGTTGCGTCGCTGCTCGACATGAAGTTGGCCTCCTGCTGACATGTCGATGATATCAAACCCATCTGGTGCCACAATGGCTGGGTTCATGTAGCGGTAGTACAGCAGGTTCCCTACAATCTAAATAAAGATAAATAAGTAACACATCAAGCAGGAAAGTGTTTTTTTTCTGTTTTTTTGTGGTAATGTATTATTCCTCTACCTTCAGCAGCTCATCCTCTGAGGCCTCTGGAAACTTTTGATGGAGGCTTTGCTTCAAAACCTTTGCTATGTATCTCATGCCATAACTGTATGTAGAACAAAAAGAATCGGTCAGCCATCAGCATGCAGTTACATGTCATTTTAGAAATAATAAAACAAACCCAAGAAGAGTAAAACTGAAGATGGCTCATTTGAACTACAGTCTGATCTCCTATGTAGGAGCAACAGCACCCCCAGTGGTAGGTAACAGTAGAATCAGAAAAAGTAAAGTTTTTATGCCAGTAAGTGCTCTAAAAGGTTGCCCAAGCATCGAAACCACAGTGAGGCCAAAAATGTCCAGTTTTATAGAAAAATGTTTAAATATAAAAGAAAGCTGAAGAAATTAAACTGAAAGCTCAGCAAGATGACATGTTTTATGAGATTTTAATGCTAAAACAGGGGAGAGTAAATACATTTTTTATCATTTAATCTTTATTAAACATAACAGGTAATGAAGGGCCATAAAACATGTGAATTTGGCACAGAAGAACAGCCAGAAGACCGTTATAGGGACTAAACCTAGAAACTTACGGGATGTTATCCAGCGACGACACAATTAAGTTCAACACCTTATCTGTTGTGGACCGCAGAGCCACACTGGAAGCCTGCAGCCTGTTACGTACTTCCTCATGTGACATGGCTTGCTCAGGAGTAACCTCATAGGGCAGCTTGCTAAAGGAAACCAATGGAAACAAAATTATTAT
>NW_015155508.1:0-2181 GCF_000732505.1 Cyprinodon variegatus | reverse complement strand
TTTTTTTATTTCTACAGGTAATAAAAAGATCATCCTTGTATTGATGCACCACACCCGAGATGCTAACTACTCAACTGCTGGGAGGAGTTGGTCAGAAGACTACCCAAACATTGAACTGGAACTTCATGTTCTCTTCCATGAAACTCAGCCGGGTTTGCTCACCTGTTCCAAGAACACGGAAGCAGTATTCCAGATGCAAGACTTTTTCAAACCCTACAGAACTAATTCTCACAGTCCTCTACTGCGTCATCCAGAACCAGTTTGTGTGTTTTGGCCACTGGTATTTCTGCTGATTGTGGTTGTAGTTGTTTTTCTGGTGCTGATGATTTACTTTTTTAAAGTACAAAAGAGATCAATAAATGGCACCAACTAAAAATCAAAGTAATGAATCATCATTAAATAAAGTCTATTTTATTGTGCTTTCTCAAGTCCAAGGATTCCATGCATGAGTTTCCTTCCAGGTTTGCTCATACAGTCTAAAACGCATGAATGTTTGGTTATTTGGAATCTCTACATTCCCTGCAATTTAGGGTTGTGTGTGCAACGTTGTTTGTTCCGTGTTTTTGCAATGCAATGTGATGGACTGGCACCCTTTCCAGAGTCATGCCTCTTACTCCATGAGCCCTCCCTCCAGCCGTGGATATAATAAATTTAATGTAATAATCTATATGATATTTATCATGTTATTTTATTTGCAAGTTTGCATTGGAGCTTCCACTTCACCCTGTATAAGCTCCTTGAAAATATGTACTAACCTCTGAATTACATCATGATGAGGTGATGATTTTTAGTCTAGTGCTGTGTTGGGGGAAAAAAAGGGGAATAAGAAGTAAAGAATGAATGAATAAAAAAATATAAAGGCTTGGTCAAGTTCCCCAACTTACCAGGTAATGTTATCGGGAAGGATCCAAACCTAAACTTGTAACCAGAGTCCTAAAAGTTTAATTTATCTTTTACCAACAGCACACCAAACCCACACTCTAGTATTTTTATTTTCTTAAGATGAAACTATTTTTTTCCAGAAAGGTAAAATCAGAAAGGCTTCTAGATATGTTAGTTTTATCCACAGCCTGAAGGAGTAAATTAACAATGCAGTAAATTCTACTCCATTTTCATAATAGCTTTTGGTACCACAAAGTTCTAACACTAAGTTCTTACAAATTAGGTAATAGCGTATTTATGTAGGACTGCCTTTGATTGTTCTGGTCATCGATTTACTGTAATATTGTTCATTTTTCTCTATAACCTTTTCTTTACCATCAATGTACTTTTTTCCTGTCTGTTATTTCCTTATGGTTCATTCACAGGAAGGTCTTTGAATCGTCTTGTTGAAGAATCTGATAGAGAAACAACATATTTTACCTTTCCTTGTCAAAAATAGTCAAAAGATAGCATTTGAACTTGAAAAAATGTAAAATATGTTCAAATAATATGTAAATGTTGAGTAGATTTTGCTCTGTAAGTATTTCATGCCTCTATTGGAAACACTTGTCAGGTTTTATCTCTATTGATAACTTTCAGTTCTAAAGACTAGAACTGAGAAATCATCAAAGGTTTATGACTACAACACTAAGTCATCTATCATATTTTTTATTTTTTTATGATAGTAGACTTGATCTAATCATTTATAGTCCTTATTATTCTTTTTACTATTTGCTGTTCCTCATGACTTGAAAGAAAATTTGAAAAAGATACTGTATCATTAACGTCCTGGGTCTTTTCTTGTAAACCATTTGACTTATTGGAGTGTAAAAGTGAAAGTAAAAGTAAGATTTCATTGTTCACAAGCAATTTCACTCACATACTGAGCTTTAGCAGTCCTCCATCTGAAACATTTGTACAGCAAAGGTAGGACTAAGTCTTTTTGATTATTTTGTTCTTGTTAGGTAACTGTGGGTTGTATAGAACAGTGTTTTTTTTCATCCATGGTCCTCAAGCCACACAGCTCTGCATGTTTTGGATGTTTCTGAGCTTCAGCACACTGGATTCAGATTATTGCAGTTCAGCAAAGCCTGATAATCTGCTATCAATTGATAACAGGTGTGTGAAAGCTGGGAAACATCTAAAACATGCAGGGCAGTGTACCTTGAGGACCAGGGTTGAAAAACACTGGCTTAAGGAACCATGCCTTATGAAATTATCTGACCGAAAACACTATGCAGAATAACGTTTTTCCAAAAT
>NW_015155507.1:0-2181 GCF_000732505.1 Cyprinodon variegatus | reverse complement strand
ACCTTAAAAGGAAAATTATGTAACATTTAGGCCAATGTATTTAAGAAGCCTTGAAACCCTGTAAGTTTCCAGACTGATCCAAACTTTCTGCATTTTTCTAAAGGAAAACTGAAACCTGTCAACCTCTGATTGTCACATTCCGGATTTTATCCGGGTGCAGGCCAGGTTTTCTCTCTCTCTCTCCTCAGCAGGGATGGACGGGCAGGTGCACTACATCTGAGCTGATCACCACCCTTCTTAAGGAGCTGGAACCAGGAGGAGGGCATCAGTTCGTTAACGCCACAGCATTGGGACAGACCAAACCCAAACCTTGTCCTAGTGATTCTAAACCCTTTCCTAAATCCTGCTCTGATCCTTTTTTTGCAGAAGCCTTGTTTCTGACCCTTTGACCAAGCCTGGAACCAAAGACCTTGAATCCCCATCTGAAAACTACCAGGAACCCGGGAGGGTTTATTCACTGCTAAGCCCTCACCTGCCTGTCCACCCTCGAACCATCAACCAGGGAGAGAGTACTGGTCAGTACTCGGACCACTGGGGACACTCCCCCCAAGAACGGACCATATCCTCTCTACAAAGCCCAGAAGAACCTGACCAGACCATACAGCTTCCAGTTCATATCCACTATCTTGTTTTTCAATAAACCTCTTAACCTACAACCTGCCTCTGTAGTTGCTCTCGTTCAGGGTCACCTTTAATTATGACATTGATATACAAACTTATCCTGAGTAAACAGTAATGACACAGGTGAATGTGGTCTACCATTAGTAGATCAGTGGTCTGCAGCCCATCCGCAGGCCCTGCTGAGGGCCTTTGGTGTTGTTTATTTTAGCTGATACTTTTATAGTGTGAGGGCTGGGTATATTTCAATTTAATTGAGCTGTTTAGAAGAACTCAGCAGGTTTGGGGTGTCATGGAAATCTCACTTTACAAATAAAAGCAAGCCTTGTTGCAAACTTCCATGATGGGGATAGGCAGAAATGAATCAAGGCCCCTCTAGCAGATTTGTAGGTATTGTGTATTCAGACAAACCCATAGGATGTGTTCTTAGGCGTCACATATCAACACTATCTAAAAAATACTAACTGAAAATATAGATACTGCCAATTTAAGCTCAGTGATTGAAAATGTTCCTTTTTGCAGACTATTAGAGTTAAATTTGTGTCAGGCTGAAGGAATGATGCTAAAAGATTTACTTGAAGGACTAGGGTACCACTGGGACTTGTTATTTTTTATTATGGTTGTGTTTGGAGGCATTCATAATAAAAAAATCATTTTGGTTCAAGGTAAATACTTCGTTTTTGTATATTTTGTGGTTCAATTTTAAGTTCAACACCATTTTATGAGTAGTAACTTGTCCTTGCTTGGGAAAGCTAATCCTTTGGATTCTAATTCCATACCAAATCCCTGTCTCGTTTAATAAAATAATCTTTCAAAGAATTTGATATATATATATACTTTAAATCTTTATCTTTCTTTCATATCAGGTTTTATTATGAATATAATACATTTGGGACATCAGCACCACTAATCAGAGGGTATGTTTCCCAACTGGTTAAACATGAAATAGAGTTTGTGCGTTAGGCTGAGGAGCTTAAGTATCTTGGTGTCTTATCACAGAATGAAGTGGAAAATTAATTGACATTTTTTCTTTTTTTGAGGGGGAGACAGGTTTGGTTTTTTCTCAAAGCTGCTGAACTAAAGAAACAGCCTCTAAATCTGTTTTATTAAAGGGTTGATTTACTTCCCAACCCCCAAATGATAAAAAAACGAAATAAGATCTCAGATAAGAGGAGCTGCAATAAGCGTCTTCAACAACCTGGAATCAGTTTGGGAGTTCAGAGAGAGCAACTACTCCTTTAGAATAAATTATCAAATGGAATTTAATCTTTATGGTCATTGCACATCAGGTATTTACTAAAATTGCAGCGCTTCTCCAGTTGGTGCATAATACATATGAAAATACAAAGGAAAAATATCAAAAATAAAACAGAAGTTATAGTATTTGATTATCGTGTTATGGAAGAGGATTAGGGCCACTGAAAAAAAAAAAAAGTGAACTGATTTTTAAATTCTATTTCAGTTTAATATGGGGAAAAAAGTCAGAATTCTGACTTTAATCTCAGAATTCTGACTTTTTTCTCAGAATTCTGACTTTAATCTCAGAATTCTGACTTTAATCTC
>NW_015155506.1:0-2181 GCF_000732505.1 Cyprinodon variegatus | reverse complement strand
GTGAGACCCATGGGCATGACCTTGAACTAATACAAAGCACTGCGGGTGTTGGTGTTGCCGGTGTTGGAGGGGCGACAGTGGTGTTGGATGAAGTAGTTTGCCCTGAAATCGAAGGATTGATGGTTCAAGCCCCGGCTCTGACTTTCATTGTTGTTGTGTCCTTGTGTCCTTCTACTGATGGTGGTCAGAGGGCCCGGTGGCACCCCGCTTCTGTCAGTGAGCCCCAGGGCAGCTGTGGCAACAATGTAGCTTGCCATCATCAGTGTGTGTGAATGGGTGAATTAATGTATTGTAAAGCGCTTCGGTCAAGTCTCCTGACTTGAAAAAAGACACTATATAAGTACATGCAATTTACCATTTAAATTAATGCTGCTGAACCAGCATGCCCCCGACAAGCTATCCATGGCATCTGCCGGACGTGGTAATGGATAGGAGTCCCTGACGGTGACTGCGTGTGTTATCTTTCTTTTTGACTAATGCAACCTGTGAAGCCCAAGGGCTGCAACCTTCTTCAATCCCATCTTGAGAGAGGAGCTGTTTGACTTGTCGGTCTATGTAAGACCTCCAGTGGGCACAGGTGCGGTCAACTCTCTTTGTTATTGGTTGGGCATCACCTGTGCTTATGTTCTGCTGGACCAAGTTTGTATGCCCAAAGTCATGTGTATGAGAACTAAACACATCAGAGTACTAGGTGAGTAAACTCTCTAACTGCTGTATCTATCCATTCTCTAGACCTGCTTGGTTGAGTTTCAGAGGCAGTTGGGAGTTGTGTTCCTCTGTCTGAGACTGCATCTGAGCTACTGTAGCATCAATTATAGAAAACTCTTCCCTTTCTGCTGAACTAGGGAATGAAAGTCCCCTAATCTTGTGCTACATGGTACATAACAATCATCCTGGGTTGAATTCATGACACAAATACATGCTACTCCTTTTGTAACAGGAGTAACCAAGCATGCCACAAGGAGACCTGGGACTGCTTGGCCCACAGAAGGCTGTATTTTTGCCAGCATATTCATTTCTGACATGGCAGGCACTGTGACAGAAGCTAATGTAATGGCATTACATTTGAATACGTGATGCATATAAAAGTGGTACTGACCAATCTAAAAAGCCTAAGCTATTATCGGGGCAGATTCACAATGGCATGATGTTTATTCATAGAAAATCCCAACCCAGTATAGCTGCCTGGGAGGAATTACGAACAACATGAACACTGCAATTGAAAACCTCCTCACCTAATCTGATAGAAATTGATAGAAATTCACCAGTAACAGATTTATCAAAAATTTAAGCCTTTTGCATAGGCTTTCTCATCAGAGAGGGAAAAGACATTCTAAAAGATTCACTTATCAAAGAGATTTCTGACCCAGTGTCCACAAATGCTTCAACGGCAGTGTTCTCAATTACCGCAAAAACAAATGGAGTAGGACTATTGTTATGTGGTAACAGTTCAGGCTGTTGGTTGGGCCCTCTCTTACCAGAAGTAGAAACTTGCGCCTCAGTACCTGCTACCATTCGTTTCCATGTCGATTGTGGTCCTCCATTTTGAGGCTGACACAGTGCCGTCCGTAGGATGGTTTTCGTCGATCCCTGTAACCATCTGGACCGTGTACTCTCCCATACGAAGACCCACTGGAGTATCCTCATGCCTCCAGTTGTGGTAAATGATGAGGTGGAGGACTGTCATAGTGACCCTCGTCCTGGCCCCGATGGCTGTAGCAGCTCTCCCAGCTTATGGAGTAGTGCTGGGGTCGTTGACAAGGAGAAGATGGAGGTGAGCTGGGGTAGCACCGTCATCTGTGGTCGGGGTATTGATGGTTGGAGAAGATATCCCTCCTTCGGTGAGAACCCATGCCGTGATAACTCAGGATAATGACAATATCTCTGCGGCAATGCATGAGGAGAAGAACGTGAAGCTGTTTTTCCCCACTGATGAGAGGACCTGTCTGTTAAGCGCTGGTGCAGCCTTAAGTCCTCAGACCTGGATGGTGAAGACCTGTGCCGTTTTGAGTCTGTCACTGCCAACCTAAAGGTCTGCACTTCCGCTTGCTTGGTCTGAATATGCAGTGGGTTTGGTGGACACCATGGCTGTGGGGTGTGTAACCAATAGTGCCCTAACTGCTTCAAAAAGTAGCCTTGTTATTTCTGCAGCAAAACTTCAAGCCGTTCCTTAGGCATGCA
>NW_015155505.1:0-2181 GCF_000732505.1 Cyprinodon variegatus | reverse complement strand
GTATTTTTTATGGTTTGAAATGATCATTTATAAATTTTTAACTCATATACTTTTGTTGCATGACCACTTCCATTATACCGACTGCGTCAGTGCAGTTGTGCTGTCTAAAATCATAAACCATGCAGGAAACTGATGAGCATTTATTTGAGCTATGGTTGTCATTAGCGTTTTAATTTGGTTTGGTTAATTTATTTAAAGTGAAGTTCTAGGGGAATATATTAGCCATAATAAACCATTTTTAACAAAAAGACACCAATTGAGCCTCTTTGATTTCAAAGTCAGATTGTTTTTCACTTCCCTCCCACATGGGTACATATTACTCAGTCCTGTCAGCCATCATGCCACATGTCACACTGACGGTCCTCGGCTGAATGGTACTCTCCAACACAAATGGGAAAACAGAAACACCTACATGCACCATCACTCCCAATAAACAGTGCTGCCTTGTGTCCTTTGCAATGTTGCATCAAACAGCATGGAAGATTAATCGATTGCTGCTGTCGTCGCTTTTGTAAGTTCTGCTTTTCTTTTCTTTATTTTTTTCTGTTGCCATGCCTGACTTCCAGGTGTCATTTCTGGAAATGTGTGCAGGTCATCTCTCTGTCAGCAGTGCCATGTTCTCCAAAGACAGGGACACAAATTGCACTAATACTTGTACAAAACAATACAACAGAAAGGATGTGTTTCATGGATTGTTTTTTTTTTTCTTCTGAAATCTCCTGTTTTGCAATAGGTTCTTCTTGTTTGAATGAGGAACAAACAAATCTATGGACCATATTCCACTTAGGATGCCATTCCTTCACCATCCATGTTTTACAATGATGTCTGTACAGTACTCCAATATGGGTTGCCTCTCTTCTTCACATCCTACAAAGAGATTGTAGACATTTATTCAAAGTGAAATGAACCTTTTACAAAAACATTTTGGATTTGTATGTTTCTTCTTTTTCTCTGTTTGCTCTTCTTTTCCTCTCTTTCACGTGTGTGCGAGCATGATTTGGTGTGGATGACTCACTGGGTTGACCGACCCAGGTGATGCTATAACACACTTGAATAAAATAACGAGCCTCCTTCTGAAACCCTCAGTGTTCTTTTAAATGATTAACATTGACTAGCAGTGGAAAGAAAGTGCTCCCTCTTTCAAATACAAGGTTGTAGAAAATCTTTGAAAGGTTCCGAAAGCATTTTAAAGTCAATGTACAAAAGCAGGAAACAGGATTGTTTATTATAGGAAATCAAACTTGTATTTGGTACTTGTTTGATTGATCATATAGTGGGAAAACTGTACGATGGTTCATCGCAACTAGCTGTAATTTTCAATTAGATTTGGGAGCATTTATTTCCTTAAAACCAATTTTTGGTTAACTTAAGGAATTTGACATCATCACCTCTACACAACTGAGCCTTACTAGTGTCATGAGTCCTACTATGTGCAGATCATCATGGTCATGGTCAAACGTCTTCTTGTACAAGTCTTATAGTCAATTTAAATGCAATGGTCCTTTTTAATTACCTCACTACTCATTTTTTTTAGACAAAAGACACTTTTTCTAGCAATTTTTGTTGTGCTACAATTTTCTAGAACTCATTGAATGCAGTTTGGCAAAAGGGGTGTAAAGAAATCTGTGCTGTCAAATATCGTGATTTTTAGACAACTATCACAATATTTCATTAGAGGATATAAGTACCTACTTAAAGTACATGTAAGCATCCTTTCTTTTTCTGCTAATATAATTACTTTTCATTACTTTCAAAATTACAGGTTATTATTATAGGACATTGTTGACAATATTTAACACAAGCTATACATTGGTTAAGACATTTTTTTTTTCAAAATATTGTTTTAAGTAACAAAAAAAAATTTAAATAAATATTGTTTGCCATTAGGTTTGATCCATATTGATTCAATACAATTTAGTTTATTTCTATAGCGCCAATTCACAACACATGTCATCTCAAAGCACTTTACAGTTCACCAGATCATCCAGTCGAATTGATTAAAAGTTTTCTATCTAAGGAAAACCAGTTGATTGCATTGACTTTAACGCAATCCCTCACACTAAGCATGCTTGTAGTGACAGTGCAGAGAAAAACTCCCTTTTAACAGGAAGAAACCTCCAGCAGAACCAGGCTCAGTGTGAGCGGCCATCTGCCGAGGCCGACTGGGGTTCAAGGAGACAG
>NW_015155504.1:0-2182 GCF_000732505.1 Cyprinodon variegatus | reverse complement strand
ACTCAGATTCGTTCCACCCGCTGCTGCCAGAAATCACTCACAACGAAACATCCGACCCCTCCATGACCTTCCAACTACCACAACACAACATGTCGGACACCTCTGACAGGAGCCCAGCTGGTGAAGGGCCCGGTGGGTCCACCTCCTCTGTACGGGGGGATCCCCGTCCTGAGCAGCTCCGAACGGAGGAGCCAAACTACTGCAGAGAATTACAGGAATCCTTCTCCCAGCTGGTCCTCTCAGAGTGTCTCCCACAGGAGTCCATTCACATGATGTCCCCCCATCCGAGGACCGGTTACTCTGTCCCGTCAAACATCAGCACTTTAGAGGCAGGAGCGTCCAAAGAGCACAAAGATTCAGTCCCAGTCGTCGATCATCAGTCAGAGATGAAGGCTGATCCTGATGAGAAGCAGAAACATTTCTCTGCTTCAGAGGCGACTTCGGTAGGTTTCCGTTCCTTTCTGCTCAGACCTTTAAAGTCGTAGGGAAGCGGCTGTTCCAACCACTGCAGTTCAGAATTCTGCCGAGTGGTGCCCGACTTTACACGAGTGAATAAAGTGAATGTGATTGGATGATTATCAAGAGGGCATGATTGTTGTGGCAGAAGGTTTGCAAGCAAGTTTAGTTGTGGCCGTTTCTTGAAAGCATCTTGCTAACCAGTTAGCAACTTAGTGCTAGTAGGTTCCCAATGGGAAATTCCATTGGGACCAAGTAGCACTAAATTGATGACATAAAAACGACACTGTCAAGGAACGCTATGGACAGAGGAAACATGCAAGAGGAGGAGAGTTTTGTGTCAGAGGTTGTGGATGAGTCTCCTCCATCATACATTTTTTATTTAGAGGAGGAAAGTGGGGATGAAGATGTTGTGGAAGAGGACGCCAGGGCGGCAGAAGCTTGGTTTGGTGTAGAAGGCTTCCCTGTGAACACTGGGACGGAAAGCAATGGGAAAGGAAATGATTCTTATTTCAACCCTTGAGTATATTAGTTATGACATATGTATTAAGATGCTATGATTGAAAAAAATTGACAGATGACCGTTGACATATTACTGGTGGAATTGAGGTTTTCAAGCTGACGTATAACTAACTGGCCTGGATAAGATAACAAAAAACCCCACAGACTTTAAGACGGGTTTTTTTTTTTTTTTTCAAATAAAAATTTTCTAACTTTTGGGACGATATCGTCTGATAAAGAGTACATTTATATTTGTTTAAGCCAGAATGATTTGACATTTAAATATGATTTCTCTACGACTTTAAACCAGAATCTCAACAGTAGATCGAAACAGTGCTTTATTTCAACTTGACTCTCTTCTAAAATGTGTTTCTGTGAATCAGGAAGTGGGCTGGGAGCGAGGCATCCTGGAGCAGTCCCAGATCACACTGGTGAGTCTGACAGACACAACGTTACAGGATCAGGACTTCATCGCCACTGATGATGAGGAAGTCCCAGAGAGCATGAAGGATGATGGGCAGGAAGGGTTGGTAACCAAGGTAACGGCTCTGAACTGATGGATCCTTTTATTCATCCTGACTTTGTAATGTTTATGCCAACCTTGTCCACCAGGGGGCAGATTGTTCACAGCTATCTGAGGATGATGGTCAGAAGCTTCCAGGTACAAACAGCTGCTGCAGCTCAGATGAATCAAAGTTGGGGAAAAAAATGATTCTGCTCCCTCCTTTTTAGCAAAAACATCAAATCTATTCCAACCTGTTTTTTATCCCCCATGTCCAGCAACAATCCTGGAGTTTCAGTGGAGTCCGAGCAGCGTCCAGCAGGACGCCTTCCAGCAGAAGCGTCAGGCCCTCATTCAGAGGTCAAACCGCAGGGTGGAGGAGATCAAAAGCAGACGGTCTGTCGGCAAATACGAACTCAAAGGAAAAGACTCTGTTAAAGCGGACAGAGTTCAGTCAGTCAGCTGTGAGGTCAAAATGATGCAAACCAACGGCGAGGTGGAGGGAAGACGGGCTGGACGGAAGCTCCACCTTCCTGCAGAAGGTATGATTTCAAACCAGTTCTTCTGAGGCTACTGGTTCATCCAGTCAGAGAAACGGACCGTTCCTCTGGATTCTGATTTCATGTTTCTCCAAATCAATTTGGAACAATCTGGATTAGTTTTCTTTACTAAAAATGTTAGAAAGATTTGAACTGTGTAACCTTTGGTTTTCTGTTCCAGTGC
>NW_015155503.1:0-2183 GCF_000732505.1 Cyprinodon variegatus | reverse complement strand
GAGGACGCCAGGGCGGCAGAAGCTTGGTTTGGTGTAGAAGGCTTCCAGCCGTACATGTTTGAGCCCTTGCCTCGCAACTCTGCCAGTTCTGTTAGCTCTACGCCTGCTGACGTCCATCCCCGTGAACACTGGGACGGAACTCAATGATAAAAGAAATTATTCTTATTTCTTATTTCAATCGTTGCGTATATTAGCTGCAACATATGAATCAAGATGCTATGACCGAAAAAATTTGATTGACAGATGACCGTTGATATATGATTGGCTGAATTTAGGTGTTCAGGCTGACGTATAAATAACTGGCCTGCATAAGATAACGAAAAAAACCCACAGATTTTAAGACAGATTTAAATATAACTCCCCTACAACTTTAAAATAAGATAATTAGATAATATGCACTTGAAATAAGAAAATGCAATTGTTTTTTTTCTTATTTTAAATGTAAATTGTTTTTTTCCATTGGCAAAGTGTCTCAATTCAGGAAAAAAGTGCACCTATGTTAAGAAAAAAATGGCTTCTTTAGATTTTAAGTTTTATGTATTTGAAGTGAAAACTTTCAACATTCAAGTATTTGGTTATAAATTAAGTTCAACATGAATTTTGCCAATATTTACATTGTCTTGTTTAAGTACAGTGGGGCAAAAAGTATTTAGCCAGCCACTGATTGTGCAAATTCTCATATTTTCCTGCTTAAAAAGATTATAAGAGGTCAGTAATCTTTTCATCATAGGTTCAATTCAATTATGAGAGACAAAATGAGAAAAGAAATCTAGGAAATTATATTGTAGGATTTTGAAGCTCCTCTGTCCCCCTCTGGTTATTTGTTATATCGGCTCCGGTTTGAAATTGTTAGCTGTATAAAGACACCTGTCCTCACCCTCCAACAGTCAGACTCTAAACTCAACAATGACCAAAACCAAATATTTACTGAGGAATACCTGCACCAGGCTGAGAAGAGTGTATCTGCGACAGGCAGCAGGTAGGTGGGAAAAACAATGGAAGACAAACAAGATCCCACACAAGATCTCACCCTGTGGGGTCAAAGTGATCATGAGGACTGTGAGCAGACATCCCAGAAATACATGTAGGATAATGGAGAAAACCTGATGAATGGGAAGCAGAGAGCAAAGGAACCAAAGCTACCATTAGTATCACTTGGACCAGGGGGACTCGCATCCTGCAGGGCAAGGCATGTTGAACACCTACTGTGAAGCACGGGAGTGGAAGAATCATGCTTTGGGGCTTTTTCTGTAAAAGGGATAGAATTACTGATCTCTGTTCAGGGAAGAGTGAACAGAACCCTGAATAGTGAGATTTTGAGCCCAAACCTCCTTTTACCAGTGAAGATGGAAGGTGGCTGGGTCTTCTAGCAAGACAATGATCCCAAACACACCAACCAAGGAGCGGCTCCGTTTAAAAAGGGTTTCAAGGACCTGGAGTGGCCCAGCCAGTCTCCAGACGTCTACCTCCTCTGCCTACTTCCATTATGCATTCCTTACTCTCTTCTGGTATTGTCCCCTCACTTTTCAAAACTGCATCTGTCTCCCCGATTCTAAAAAAAACCTGGTTCTGATCCCACTAACTTTAATAATCTTCATCCCATTTCAAATCTTCCCTTTATTTCAAAAATAAAAATTGTGTCTGCTCAACTCCACACCTTTCTTACCCTGAACAGTTTTTACGAGCCTTTCCAGTCTGGTTTTCACCCCTCCCATAGCACTGAAACCGCCCTAATAAAAATCACAAATGATCTCCTTTTAGCTGCTGATTCTGGACTCCTCTCCATCCTCATCCTTCTCAATCTCAGTGCGGCCTTTGATACCATTTCTCAGCCCATTCTCCTCAATAGATTATCCTCTCTTTTCACACCCCTCTTGACTGGTTCCGCTCATATCTCTCCGACCGCACGCATTTTATACAACTCCCCTGTCACTTCTGGTGTTCCTCAAGGCTCAGTTCTTGGCCCCCTCCTCTTTATCACCTACCTCCTTCGCCTTGGCAGTATTTTTCGCAAATTCAACATTCATTTTCACTGTTAAGCGGATGACACCCAGCTTTATTTATCCAGTAAACCCACTTCCTCACTCCCCCCCTTGTCCCTTACTAACTGCTTACTTCAAATTAATTACTGGTTCACCTCAAACTTCCTTAAACTAAACAGTGATAAAACAGAAGTCCTCCTC
>NW_015155502.1:0-2185 GCF_000732505.1 Cyprinodon variegatus | reverse complement strand
TCCCATTGATTTAGCTTGGAAAGCGGGGAGAATGGCGCTAGGCTTACCGCACCGTGACGTCACTGCTGGAAGATGGCAGGAGGGAGGGGTTACTATATTTGGGCAAAATGGCCGCTCCCAGACTCAGTGATCACGAATGATTGTTTTTACTGATTGACGCTAAATTCATTAAATCACCGTGAACATATTAGTTTTAGGCATAAATATTGATCCATTGATCAAACCTTGCTGACCGGACTTTTCCTTTAAACACATAGGGCATGCACTGTTGTAATGAGTTTAGACTTTCTGAAGTGGATGAACGGGTCCATCCCTTTGTAATGGGGGTCGTTTGGCTTCTTTGTTTACCTAGCAATGCCCCATACCTGTCTATGTCTCTGAAAGGGGGGTCGTTAAAGAGAATTGTTGGCCTGGCTAGGCAAGGTCTTCTGCTCCCCTGTAAAGGTGTTGGAGGTGTGATGATAGTGGGAAGAAATTAACTCAATTGCTTGTAGGGTTTTTTGCAGCAATTGAGTTAATAGACAGGTATGGGGCTTTTTTACCACTCAAGAAATAATCCTGTAATATCGCGGTCACAAGAGCCTATGGCAAGCCTATTTGATATGTACTAGTTGTTGGGATCCAGAGGCTTGCCCACCAGAGGGCGCCAAGGATCCCTTCCTGAGGGAGCGTTCTGGGTCTCCTGGAGCTGGAGCTGATTGCACCACCTGTTGCTCGTTTGCTCATCAGGAGACCAGTATATAAGGAGGCAGAGGACATCACCCCGGTGCCGGGTTTTTTGCCAGTTATGGTTAGCAAGCCTGAGCCAACCTGCCTGTCTGAATCTTTGACTCCCTGAAAATCTGAACCAGAACCTGATCTGTTTTGTCTTCTCTGCTTCCCAGGTTGAACCTGTCTGAAACCAGAAACCCTGAAGAATTTCTCTGTTGGAAATCTGTCTGTCGGATCTCTGAAGAACCCTGGAGAATCAAACCTGTCAAAGACCTGCCTGCCCGCTCTCTGAAGAATCTGAAAGGGAAACTCACACCTGTGATCAGCAAGCACTCAAACCAAGCTCTGCCTCCACCAAGCCCTCAGCCTGCCGACAGCCTCTGGACCCTCCTGGTTCCCCCCCTCTGCCGCTCTGCTCAAACTCCAGAACAGGTACAGACCTGCACTCTCTCATGCTGCAAATTACCTGAACATCAGCTAACCCCTCTGTCCCCCTCTGCAGTGAACCAATCGTGACCAGTCCTGGGTCTGATTACACCTGGATCTGTTAATTCTCTGTACAGTGTTTTAGCAATAAACCTTTGAACTTTTTCCCAGTCTCTTGAGTGTTCTGCGTTTGGGTTAGGAACCTGAAACCAAACATGACACTAGTTCAATGTGGAAAAACTCACACAACGAGAAAAGACAATTAGGCGAAATTTATTGATACAATTACTTTGTCTTTGGCACTCAGACCTCAGCAGGAAACCTAGCACTTAATTTTGATAGATATGCATGAACAGGAGCAAAGAAAAGGGCAGTTTCACCCCCAGGACTGAACCTGGTGGTGGAGTGGAGACAGATGGAGGTGGTCAGTCTGTAGACTGCTGGTTAGTGAGACGGTCTGCTGAGCTTTATGGGGAGATCCAGTGGACTGCATGAGCTGATAATAGAGCTTCACTCAGGGACCTGGAAGATGGAAGTCCAATTTGGATAAAATAGGTTGTGAGAACCTGTCCATGATGAGCAAGCATGGAGCGACAGTGGAGAGGAAAAACTCCCCGTTGGGAAGAAACCTCTGGCAGAACCAGGCTCAACATGGCGGTCTTCTGCCTGACCGGTTAAGATGAGACAGGGAACGCAGTAAGAGTCCGGGAGGAATGACGCTCTGATGAAGCTTTAGCTACGATGGTGGAGGAGGGGCTGGAGGGGGGTTGAAACGGTGTCATCTGAATGAAGTCACAGCGCATCCGCCGCCTGCACACAGGAGCAGACAGATGCGGATCAGAGGTCTTTTAAGATGAACTTTGGATACCGATTGGTTTTCGTGATTCAAAGCTGATTGGCTGTGTCGCAGGTGGATGTATGAAAAGCAATGAGTTTCTTCAGTTGAACTTCCACCTAGGCTCCATTTTGACTGAATATGTATTACTGATATCTGAAAAAAAATATTTCTTTGTCTAAATGACCATTTCAAACAAACAAAGCTGTTCTG
>NW_015155501.1:0-2185 GCF_000732505.1 Cyprinodon variegatus | reverse complement strand
TCTGATTTTTTTTTTCTCTAAACTAACTTTGGTTACTGTTTTTCCTTCTATATTCTCTGTTAGAAAATGTTCCTTAAACACAACCAATGTCATTGTTCACTGCCTCTTAGTTTGTTATATTTCCGTTCTTTTGAACCTTTTCCAGATGTTAAAAGCAACGACGTGGAAAAAAACATGTTAATTTTTATGTTTTTGCCAGATTAATAAGTTATATTAATAATAATTTCTGGATTTTCTGCTCTACATCTTTCATTGTCTTCTTTTTTAAGACTTTAATCTGGTATCAGCTAAATATAACGTTTTATATTTTTCAATTGGTTAAGTTGGAGAAAAATTATGTTCATTCACATCTAAATCCCCCCCCACAGGAATCCCAGTCATGTACTGTTTACTAGAGGTGGTCTCTGTCTGCCCAGACAAACTCGCCCCCAGATTTGCTGATAAAATCGACTGGATTAAAGTGAGTTTTATCACATCCATGTTACTTTTAAGTTCATCCAACGGTTCTTTTCTTGAATCAGAGCTGTAATTTGAGTTTTTCTGTTTGCCAAACTGGCTGTAATCACGTGTTTTGTTTTTATTGTTCTTTTAAGAGTTTGATGAACACAAATAAGGAGGACATGAGGGAACTCGCCGCCCAGCTGTATGCCGTGGTGATCTCCACCATGACTGGCAATGAGCTGCAGACAGCCGTTCAGAATCTGGTCAAAATCACTAAAGACAACCATGTATGCTGTGCTGTCTCATGTTTATCGGCTCTTCGAGCTTTGGTCATTTATCCAGTGTTAACGTTTGTTTTCTGGGTTATACCTCAGAGTCCTGAGACTCAGCATGGCGCCATCTTGGCTCTGGGCTACATGGTGGGAAGGAATCTGAGCAGAAAGAAAGCCATGGAGGAAGAGAGGAGCATCACTTCCCAGGATGATGACAAGCTAGTTTCCTTGGCGACTAAGACAATTGGTATGTTTTTACTTTTAAATAAATGTTTTCGTTGTAAATTTTATTGAAGTACAGTTAAAAGTATTTCTTATTTGTAACATTTAATCTGCCTTTTGCTGCAGAAACGTTGTTGTATAATCTTTGATGTGTTCTTCAGTCAACTGAATGCTTGTATTTTCACCCAGGCTCCTTCCTGGACAGCAGCAGCGCCATGTTGGCCGTAGCAGCCTGCACCTCTCTGGGAGAGATCGGGCGGAATGGCCCCCTGCTGATCCCTGCAGAGGGAGAGGGCTTGACCAAACTGTCCATCGTGGAGAACCTGCTGGCTCGCATCACTTCTGGCAAAGAGAGCTTAAAGGTGAACTGTGAGCTCCAGTATCTCCGATTGGCTGCCGCGTTACACTCATTGATTAAACTGTGCTATTTTCATGCTTTCCAGATGAAGGAGCGCTCCATTACAACCCTGGGTTATCTTCCAGTGGGAGACGCAGACTTCCCACATCAGAAGAAGCTGCTGCAGGGCTTGATGGACTCGGTGGAGGTAGGAAACATGCTGAATAACAGCCGCATTGGGCGTCCACAGGACATGCTTTTAAAATATCAAGGGGGCTGACTTTTAACTTGACTAGAGAAGAACCCATTTCAATGGGTTCTAAAAGGAATGCTGAGCTGGTCTTGGATAAAGCCTAATATGCAGATATTCTGCTTTTTACACCACGTTTGAAATAAAGCGAGTGGAACTTGTCCTGTTTCTGTGAATCTGGGGCCTCCATGTTTTTCTTTCTCATCTTAAACCCACTTTGGATTAAAAATGTAAACGTGCCTCTCAGCTTTACAGATCAAACGTACACTTCTCTCATGTCATCTTCAAAACTACCACTTTAGCTAGTAAACGGACAGCTTAAATATAACAAAAAAAGGTCTGGAAAACTGGATTTTAAAAACTTTGAGATATCCAAACTGATTTATTTCTCTATAAAGCTGCAGCTGAAAAGTGATTTTAACTAATAGATGTCAGTCATACCTGTATCTGGTTCTACTGAACCTTCTATGAAGGGACCCAATAGTTTAATTACACTTATATCTTGCAGGCGAAGCAGGTAGAGCTGCAGTTCACAGTTGGAGAAGCCATCACCAGCGCCGCTATAGGAACCTGCTCTGGAGCCGCCCGGGACCCATGGACCTGCACAGAGGACCAGTACAGCCCACAACACAGTGAGTGCTTACAGATGTGTTACACTGAATG
>NW_015155500.1:0-2185 GCF_000732505.1 Cyprinodon variegatus | reverse complement strand
AGGAACAGTTACAACAAGATCCTTCTCGGCCAAAAAGTTGAGAAGCTGTCCAGGAGATTTGCATTCATCCCTCACCGTTTTTGAGCTATACAGTCCAATGAGATCGGCCTTCAGTCTGACAAAGTCAAAAAACTTGGCATACTTTGACAGGCTCTGCAGTTTCGTGTCATCAAAATGTTGTGAAATTACTATTATAATCTATCGCTGCACTTGACTTGCTTCCCGAATCGCTTAGCCTAGCTCGCTGTCACTTACTCGGCAGTTGAGGAGTGAACAAGATGAACGTCTGGGATCTTGAGCACCCCCTGCCATGAGGCAAGAGAACTGCCTGCCTCACCTCGAACCTGTTCTCTGCGGTTTATAATCGCTCATTACACGAAACACGTTACACAAACACAGTTGGTGACAAAAAGCACTGTACATTATATACATAAGCTAAATTATTGGAAATAAGTTCACATATTAAATTTGATTAAACCATTTTATTGACACCGTACAGCAACATGCTCTCTCCGCTTAGCAGCCAGCGCAGAGCCAGGGGTTTCGCAATCCAAGGTGAGGCAGAGCTCGCTGCTGCCTCACCGGCATCGCTTCCAAGCATTTGAATGGGAAAATAAGATCATTCAGCGATTTTGAACAAATAAAAATCGAAATTGGTGAAGCTACATAAAAAATAAATATTTTTTTAGTACAAACCACTGGATAAATATAACAATTTAAATTACTTTATGATTATATATTTTCTTTCTTTCCATGATGGCTGGTGAGGCACTGCCTCACCTGCCTCCCCTGACCACTGCCTATTTTATTTCAGTGTTAAATTCTATTTAAAGTCACAGATCATTAAAAATGTCTCCGGACCTTTACTGGTTGATGATTTTCTTTACCTTAGTAGACAATGTTCTTTTCTTGACCCTGCTGATTTTTTATTGGTTACCCCTGGTTTAATGTTTATAAATATTTTTTTCACGTCATGTGTGCCATCCAGTGCAGATCATTGGCGCCATCCACATCTAGTGAAAACCATTGTGATTGGATGAGTCATGTGTAGTTTTGACACCACTGCTTATGACTCCATTTTATGAAAAAGGGTAATCATCTATTCTGTTTCAGACTTAAGCGGAAGTCATTTTCACTCATAAATAGTCTCATGAAAAAGCAAAAAAAAGTACACCTGGAATAAATATTCTGTATCACTGAGTTTAACAAAACAGTTGGGTGTAATACCCAGAGGTCAGAACAGGGAGAAAATTCTTCTGGTCGCTTGAATCGGATCCTACCAACTACGAAGAGATACAATGGAAGATACAAGGGAGATCTCTGTTTCATTGCTATTCCAAATAACAATTCAGTGTTATTACATTCTAGGGGAATCTACACAATAATATTTTTTTCCCAGTGGACTATAAGAGTGTACATGCTTCTAGTACTCTGTGCTTATAATATTACATGGGGGGGATGTAGCTCAGTCGTAGAGCCCATGCTTTGCGTTTATGAGGTCCTGGGTTCACGCCCCAGCATCTCCATGATTTTAATATCAATACGTTTCTCTGATCATTATAGTGATTCCTGATTCATAGTAATCATTAGAAAAGATCTGAATTAAGATTAAATTGTGATTACCATGTAAATCCCATGTAAGAGAAATTGTGTCACGGAAACAATGTTGCAATAAAACAGCAGAACAACAGATGTTGGTTATCATGCAATAAAATGTTTTCTATTCTTCTGTGCAAAGGACAGAACCCATGGTTTCTTACATATGTAGAACTTCCTAATGCTTTAACATGATGGCTGACACTAACAATAATTCCACAAAAAAAGTCATTTAACCCATGGACGCCCATTGTCACAAATATGCCTCAAACCCTTTGTATTATGTACACAGCAAGGATAGCATGTGCACTCCCTCAATGGCAGTAATTACACACTCATTGTGAACCTAGGATGCTTCGGAAAGCTCCTGTTTTCATCACATCTAGTCCTCGACTGTTTATCATTAACTATTACCGTATTTTCACAACTATAAGGCGCACTTAAACGTCTTTTTTTTTCCCTCAAAATGTGCGGTGCGCCCTATGGTGCGGTGCGCCCTATGGTGCGGTGCGCCCTATGTGTGTTGTAACTGCGACTTTTGAGACCACCTCATTGAGGAGATGATGAAAGAGTGGCTGAATGTAAGGAG
>NW_015155499.1:0-2187 GCF_000732505.1 Cyprinodon variegatus | reverse complement strand
CTACATAAATGATTATTACTACCAGTAGGAGGCACAAATGAAAAATGAAAAACCCAAACAAACAGGTACCGCTGTTGTAGGCAGAGCTGATGCTGGAGTAACCCAGACCCTGATGGGTCAGACTGGGAGTGGTGATGGAGACCACTGGGGTGGACAGAGGCTGAGTGGTCTGACTGCTGCTCAGCCGCTGGTTATTCTGGGAAAAAAAAGAATAAGTTCAGTTGGTTTCACATCTTTCTGTTTACATCCTTACTATGCAAAGTTTACCCACAGTATGCAATGCCCTTTTTCAACCACATGGTGTCAGTATAAACCTATGTTTAAGTACGGTCATGCCTGCTGGCCTCCAGTCAAACTTCTGTTAGCTTGTTTAATGGCATGTGTGGCAGGTTCTTCAAAGCCAACTGGCTTACAGACCACTTCATAATGTTCAGTTGTTCCTCCCTGAGCTGCTGGCCTCCCAGCCTGATAATGTGACCAATGACATCATCCCAAATGATCTCCTTCTCTGCTAAATAAACATACCGGTACACACACATACGCTACAGAAACATTTGATAAAACTACAGAGTTATTTGCTGGAGACTGTGGTGTTTTCTGCTGCATCTGACCTCAACTGACAGCGAATAACCGGTTTATCAAACATTGTCATGAATCAGTCACACATATGAAGTCAGAGCGGCAGACATGGCTCAGTTCTCTCTGTGCATTGCTTCGGTGAACCGATAGCAGCTCTAGTCTGTGCAGAACATGCGTGCATGCATGCATAAAGGAGGGAAGTGAGAAGCAGCTTGAAGATGATCTAATCAAGGAGTCGCTTCTTAAATCAGTAAAAAATTTCCATCCTGTTTGTTATCGCAGCGTTGCACCAGAGTCAAGCCAATAAAGCTGGCATTTAACCACTAAGCTGTGTAAATTAGCCCAGTCAGAGGCCCCGGATATAAGCCAGGCTGTTTGAGGCATTTGCTCCACAGGAGTTAGGAAGTTGTCAACATTTGATTAGAAAATGCAAGACTCTAAACTTCCTTCAGAAAACATAGATAACAGTCAGCAAACCTCTCACCTCTCAGGAGGAGAAATGGTTGGATAGACGACTTCTATTAAAGGAAGTGTTTATTTTGGTACATTTACCCTGATACCTGGATAAATTTCACTTTCTTTAAAAAGGGGGATTAATTACTAATTATGCCTACTTTTCTTGTTACTGAGATGTTCCATCAAATACACGTTCCTTTCCTTAAGACAACTTAAAGTTACACTCATCCTTAAATGTGGCTTTTTTATTCAACATTTTTCCATCAAAAAATCAGATTTTAGGACCGCTTTAACAACAGAATAAATAGAAAACCCTAAAAGAGGCAGAAGAATGGATGTTCTGGGGCAATACACGAAACAAAACAGTTAAAGTTGTCAATTTGTTCCAATCATTTCATTATCTTACATCATAACAGATCAAGGTGAACAAATAAAGCAGAATATCACTTGAACCTCAATTAATTTAAAATGAATTTGAAAGCTTAACACCAAGGTGTGACACAGATACTAAAGTATTTTAAGCTTTTTACTCTGGGTTAGAGTCAGGTAAACGATTTTTGCTTATAGCCAATAAAACCGATTTGATTGTTGAAATATTAGACAAAACCAACAGAAAATAGTAAAACTAAAGGTACATCCCATTTCCTGAGAATACCAGTGTGTAGTGATACTTGAAGCTACAAATTTATCCACTTTTTGAATATCCCTCAATGCAAAAACAATCTAAAAATAAGTAAAGATTTCTTAAATTAAGTGTATTTACCCTTAATTTATAATAATAATGGAATGAGTATTTTTACACTTAAAATAAGATACCGGTAACTAGATAAAATTCACTTGAAATAAGCAAATTCAATTGTTTTTTCTTATTTTAAATGTAAATTGTCTTGTTCCATTGGCAAAGTGTCTCACTTACCTCCTCAATACAAGAAAAAATGCACTATTTAAAGACAAATTGACTTATTAAGATTAAAATTTTCTGCAGTGCTGTTTTTTTATTTGTTTTCCTTCATTCAGCTTTCCATGAATAAGAAACAGTGCTCTAAGAAACAGCCTGCTTCATTAGAAATAGCTTTTTTCAGGCTTCTTTTATAACTTTGATTGAAAAATATTTTCTAATCTGCAAAATTTCTGAGATTAGAATCTTAGATT
>NW_015155498.1:0-2187 GCF_000732505.1 Cyprinodon variegatus | reverse complement strand
CTATCTATCTATCTATCTATCTATCTATCTATCTATCTATCTATCTATCTATCTATCTATCTATCTATCTATCTATCTATCTATCTATCTAACCAGCGTCTCATGCCAACAGAATAAAAGCATTCCTTTATTATGATGCCTCCATCGCTGTGGGATTGATGGGTTTGGGGTGATTCATAGCACTAGTTTTTTACAGAATGCTCTATGGGATCTACATATCGTTGTTTATAGCTCCTTTTTCTTACATATCTGTTTTGTCCCTCCAGAGTTTGAAGGAAACTATGTAAAGGGTATTCTGTCAAAATGAGGATAGAGAATCTTTACTTACCAGACATTTCTTCCATCTGATAAATTACTGCTTTCTCCACATCCACGGGCTGTGAGTAAAATTTCTCTCCTTCCATTCTGGATGCCATTAGTCATCTGGCAGCCTTTATCAATCTAAGAAAAATAAAACATATAAGGTGAATCATCTTAAAATAAAAAGAAATGGATAAATCTTTATGTTTAGACTTTTATTAAATTTCACCTGCATTAGTTCCTCGTAATATGACTTTGAATTCTGCTGGATTTGTTTGGTGAGCAAATCATCAAACTCTGTAATTACACAACTTCACTGTAAAAAGGGGATCACTTTACTTATGACGGATATATTACAATAAACATTTTAAATGAAAACTGACCAAAGTCTGGCTCCATAGAAAACACGTTCTCCAAATTAGAAGAAAAAACGGGTGAGGAAGATTCGAAGGAAGGCGGTGAATCAGCTTTCCTTTGGATCTGTGGAGAGTCCAAGGCTGATAGATCAATGAGGTGGTAGCTCTTAATCTCTCTGCGGTTCGTCGAACCTGAAAGAAAATGAAAACATAATAATTATACCTATGAATGTCTTTAGAAATATAATTAAGAATGACCCAAAACACTAAAGACAAAAAAATGCCATGTCAATCTTACAGATATTTTTGCTGGTTACTTCTTCACTTTTACTTCTTGATCTTTCATTATTACATGTTCCTCTTGCCATTAGATCTTTGTAAGCCTTCACCACAAGCGTCAGCTCATCATTTGCAGCCAGGATTTGTGCTAAAGCTGCATCGTCATCCGTTGTGTCGCTGGCCAACCTAAACAGACTGGGCCTCAGTCTGTCACAGCGCTCATAGAGCTCCTGCATTTAAAAACAAAGGGATCCAGCATTACAGGTGGCCTTTCCATAAATCACAATGGCAGAAAAAAGAGACACTGATAAAGGAAAGAAACTTCAATTCCTTTGAAGAAAAATGAGGTTACAAATCCTGCTGAATGTTGGGGGTTTTTTTTGCTCTGGAGTTCTTTTCTTGAAACCCTTTTGGTGATGCTGTTTGAATGCAATGTGAAAAGAGCTACACTGCATTAAACTGCACCCCCTTAAAAAAAAGAAAAGAAGCAAAGGATGACCAAAATCTTTCATTTCATACAAGTATTATTTGCAGAAATTTACCAGATGCATTCTATTTGAAGAAAAGTAACCAAGCAATGCAAGGACGTCCTAGGTCATTGTCCATATTACGTCATCATGCAAGGCTGCAGTAAACAGGAAGTAGAGGCTGCAATGTAGCACTGACCATAGATCAGTATTGAGGTAAGAATGTGTAGCGATCAGAGAAGTTCTTGTGTTAACATGTCAGTTAGTAATTGCGATGTTGCTTCCAGCCATCTCTAAGCCCATAATAGGAACATCCAGGAAGACGCCGACAACAGAAACAGCTGCTGAGTCATCTGATTTTGCATAAAAAGTGAGCGTGAGTGTGTAAAAACATTTTTTTGGTCAATTTAGGGAGTTTATTCGAATTTTACCAATTCCATTAAGCTTTTCTAATCCGAAATTTACAAATGAGCTCTAAAAAAGCTGATGCTACATGGTGCTACAAACTTCACCACTTCATGCAGCCCACTATAAATATATTTGAAGTATTACTAGTTTTTCCATTCTGAAAAAACGTAACCAAATTAAAGGATGCCAATAAATATTGCTAGGTAACTTTAAAAACTCTTGAAAAACGTTATAAATGTTTCCATACCTCTTGGGATCAAACGTTTGCGGATCTAACTTCCTAAGGAAAATGCTAATTTCACGATAGTTTACTTTTTTTTTTGCAAAAATGACTTTGCCTTAAACAGTGTTGGGCACGTTACTTTGAAAAAGTAATT
>NW_015155497.1:0-2188 GCF_000732505.1 Cyprinodon variegatus | reverse complement strand
GTGACATAATCAATTATGGCACGTTGCCGCATCGATGCTGAATCGTGCATGCCCCGCATTGCAATGCATCGCTGAATCGAATATTGTTGACACCCCTATGTCTTACCCTTGTCTGACAATTGTCTGACTATTTCTAGCTTCATTTCCAACTAGAAGGGAGATAATAAAGGCTACTTTGGACCTACCTGATGTCATGTTTAGAGAAGAACGACTCTGAATCAGGACAACCACGGAGACAGTTTGTTTGATTAAGGAAAAGGCTTTATTTAACAATGACGAGGAAATGGTATCTGGCAGGATCTTCCTGGGTTCTGCTTGGGGAAAAGAGTGATGGTGAATAACTGATCAGAGGAGGTGGGATGGTGGAGAAAGCTAAACTCACGGGGTTTGAGGTTGTTTGGGCTTGGAAGGATGGTGTCCTTGGTCCAGGTGCAAACTGAGACTCTCTCTCTGGTGATGGTGTGTAGGAGGGTGGACAGGCAGGTGGGCTCCTGGAGGAGGGCTGCAGCAGAATGTGACCTGAGAGATCCAACAGATGAGGAAGGTCCAGGCTTGGAGGTTAAGTTGGCTGGGTTTGAAACACGCTGGTAGTGAGAAAGAACTGACGCCCCCCTCCTGGTCCAAGCTCCTTAAGTAGGCTCCAAATTAACAGAGATGAACCGCACCTGCTCATCACGCCCTGCAGAGAGAGAGAGACACACACCAGGCCTGCATTATGACACCTGAAGGCTGAAGCACAAAATGATTCTCATGGAGTGCAAAAAGCCAGACACTGACAGCAGGCGATGTAGATGCGGTAGTAGCCTTACTATGCAGGTCTTCAAGAATCTTATGCATCCCTGACTCGAGCAAGTAAATACATTGTTAGACGTCAGAGCTCCGTCTGCCAATGGGTCAATTATTTGCAAGATTATTCTCTCAAAGCTCAGAACAGAGGACCCAGCATTCAAGGCAGACATACAGTTATTTTAAAAAGCATTTTTTTAAATTAACGGATCTGCAGTGAACAGCGAGGACGTCAAAGGCAGGAACCCCCGGTCTTAAAGTTCAGTCTGTGCCCAGGGGACGAGATTGCTTCCAGCCTGTCGGCTACCAACAAGACGCAGCGGACGCTGCCCAGAGAATCCAAGACGTTGTAGTCACCGAGGTCGAAGGACAGGCAGGAGATCAGAACCGAGCAGATGAAGGAAGGCAGGATAATCCATAGAGCAAAGCCAAAGTTGGTGTCCAGGATGTTCTCAGAATTCAGAACCAGGAGATCAGTGGTCCGAAGAGGGTCTGAAGGTAAATCCAGAACGGTTTCAGGAATCAGTTCCAAGTTAGCATAACAGGCAGAATACAGCCGGGAGCCAGCGGGGAGGTTATGGCAGCGGGGTTGGCGGGGAGAGGCTAAAGCAGCAAGAGACTACAGCCCATGGGGAACTGGTGGGGAGAGGTTACAGTGTAGAGGCACAACAGCTGACCAGAGCTAGCTATAGAGGATAACTAGAGCATTATTACACTAGAAACTGTCAGCTGGGTTAATTAATTGTTAAACAATATTTCCCAATATTCCCCAAGCGCTATACTCTTCCTCCTATGAACATTTACTATGTCAGATTGGTTTGGGTTAGAATAAATGAAATTAGGAATATCTTTTGTTGTCGCCTTCCAAAAATGTTAAAAGCATATTTTGTTTTGGGGTAAATCCAGCTGTGTGAAGCAAAAGGCAAGTGAAAGTGTTAACTTATTTAAGCAGTTGTGCTCCAAGTAATTTTGCCTCAGCCATTAAGACGATCCCTTAAGCATCCTTCTGGCTATCTATTAATCTCATACTTGTATGATATCTGACAGAATTAATGACTAAGTAGATTTAAAAGCTTAAACGAAATCTGTTTTTATTGAAACTTATTGGGTATTATTTTACTTTATATTTAATTGAATGCTCATATGTTTTCCTGTAGATGTTTTTCGACAACACTCAAGCCTGATCCCTGTAGTTGATGTAAAGCATTAATGAAGTTAGATACATGTATTTGATTTTTGGAAATGTTCTCATGCTGCATGGTTGCATACTTTGTGCATACAAAATGACAATAATACCTTTTGCATGGAAGAATGTTCAAAGTGTTGAACTTACAGGTATAACGGCGGCATATAACTGAATAAATAGCACTGTTTTCTTATGAACATGAGTTCCATTTAAAGG
>NW_015155496.1:0-2188 GCF_000732505.1 Cyprinodon variegatus | reverse complement strand
GCTAGTAATGATTACTTTGTGGGTTTGATTGGTCTAAAAAGCGGCAACATACAGCTATAAGGACAGTTTGCTCTCACACGTTCTACTTTTATAGTCACACAACACACACACCGGAACTTGGCGCGCCCCACCTGTCACGTCTCAATTCCCCACCAGTGGGTCGCGCCACACACTTTGAGAACCGCGGCTTTAAAGGAAAAGTCCGGTCAGCAAGGAATAATTATTTTTTTTTTATTTTGGGCGCAATCAATGGCCGTTTCTATATCTGTGTACCTGTGCGTTCGCGTGCACTCGTGAAACCTCATTAGTCTCAGCCCTACTACTGTTCAAATTCACAAGAACAGCAGACCTAGAACGGACAAAGTCCCTGGATGTTGTTCTTGCCCTCCCTCTTTACCCAACATGCATCAGAGCAGACTTGTCCGTTCTTGAGATTGACTGCTGTCCCAGCATGCACTGCGGCAACTCTCAATGGAGCACTCACAGAGCTCAGAGTATTAATTTAAAAGTTCTCTTTTCTGTTGCCGTTATTCAATAAAAGTACGTTTTAAGATCCTTTGAGGTGAGAACATTATACTTTTAAGTATCATTATATGGCCCATTTACCAATTTAATGCGTTTTTAAACAAAAAAATTCCGAAGTTGAGAGGACCGCGGCAACCAGTGGACTTTCGAGGCTAACGGCTGCAAGGGCTAACCGCAGCCTGTCTGCAACAGCCCTCTCTCTGCATAGCTGTGTGTAAAGAACCGCTGGCTCTGACAGCGATTTTTTTTCTTGTTTTATTTGGTAAAATGTTCATTTGATTTTGTGTTTATCTGACTGTATTAGTTATTATTCCCATAATAAATGAAAAAAAGTACAACTGTATTATTATCTAGAGATTATTAATAACAGGAGGTGAAATAGAGCTCCAGAAAGAGCCACTGAGTACGGGAGCGGCCATTTTTGCCCAAATACAGTAACACCTCACTCCTGCCGTCACTGCCGGAAGATGTCAGGAGCCGTTCTCCCCGCTTTACAAGCAGAATCAGTGGGAACTACTAGACAAATCTGCAATCATAAACAATTATTTATGATTTCCAGAGAACTTCACCATTGAAATTCCCCAGAGTGACTGTGAAACTGACAATGCCCACGTGCATGGCAGCTAGATGTTGGAATACATCGGGTAAAAGTGGAAAAAAAAAAAGAAGTTATTTCACCTTCCCAAATCCCGATCCTCCTCAATTTGCCAACTTGAAGAGGCAGGATTTGCCATCAAACTTCTGGCCAGAGAAAAAACCTGTAATATGTAGCCAATATTTCAAAGAAGAACGTTTTCAAGATGACTTGGATAATAGCGTGTTGTGACAAACACCAGATACGGCCGATACCGCACCGTGACGTCTCAAGGTGGCAGTAGTGTTCTTTGACAAACATGGATGCCTTCACTAAAAGCACAGTCGTATTAAATTACTCTTGATCAAAAACACTTATCATTTATTGAACAGTATGTAATAATGTGATTCAGAAGTTTGTATTCTGAGCTGACCGGACTTTTCCTTTAAAGAGGCGGCTTTTCCACAGAGATTTCATTAGAAATGTTCTGGCTACAGAATGCAGGTTAGAGGACTGAAAACCTTTAACATTTTTTGCTGGTTTTCATTTCCTGCAGCATTTTGTTTTTGCCAGAAGCTACAGAAGCTTTAGTCTATCTCAGG
Organism: Cyprinodon variegatus; assembly: GCF_000732505.1. NCBI lineage: Eukaryota > Metazoa > Chordata > Actinopteri > Cyprinodontiformes > Cyprinodontidae > Cyprinodon > Cyprinodon variegatus. The sequence continues at coordinate 487 of NW_015155496.1, read as the reverse complement.
TTCAAAGTAAGAAATCTGAATGGATCCAGTAAGGAGCTGATCAGCCCTGCAGTCATCTGTAAATGATGTCACCTTTACAAGAATAAAATCATATTATCGCACCATTTGTTACTAAAATTCTCTCCTTTTAAGCACTGAAAATTAACCATGCTTTCTGATTAAGAGAAGAGAATCAAACAGCTGCTTTTTCTGTTTGGTTTCAGGAGAGCACGGTGTTGATGGAGCCTTTAGAGATGGCCGCTTATCCAGCTGAAGAAACTCAAGCCCAGGAGGAGCAGGTGGGTTTGAAATGAGAGTGTTAAAGTCGTAGGGAAGCGGCTGTTCCAACCGTTGCAGATCCGAATTCTCCTTAGTGGTTCCGACTTTACATGAGTGTGTATTATAAAGGGGGCGGGATTGTTGTGGCTGAAGGTTCGCAAGCAAGTTTGATCGTGGCCGGTGTCTTGGAAGCGCCTTGCAACGGAAAAAAAAGCAACGGAAATATTTT
>NW_015155495.1:0-2190 GCF_000732505.1 Cyprinodon variegatus | reverse complement strand
CGTCGCTTAACATACGTCACGCACTCCGTTGCTCTTATTGGTTGTAGGTCTATCCAATTGAGTGCAGAGGCATTTTTTCCCCTGGTTCGTTCAAAACACGCCCCATAATCACAGCTCTATGGAGCAGTATCAGACTCATATTCTGACTAGAATTGAGTAGGACTACGTCAGGCTAGAGAATTGGCCTGAAAAGGGCAAAAAAATTATACAGTGTATGCCTGGCTTAAAAGTTCTTAAAAAAAATGTTAATTTGTTGTATCATTGTTCATGTGAGGCTTTCGTCTCTCAGGATATTAGCTTTGTAAATATTCCGAAACCAAGTAATTATTCCAACGATCGGACATGTTGTTTTTAAAAGTTCGGTGAGCCAAAATGCTGCATTCTATGCCGTCGTCCTGCTAACCAGAATGGATATTGTGAACAGAATCTGTGCCGATCTCATGAGATCTGCCTCCATTCACAGAACAGGTAAACAATTTGACAGTTCTCCACCTGCTGGTAGAACAGCCGGCAGAGACTGCAGACTCTTCAGCAAGAAATTTAAAAACATTGGCATTGCTTATGCTTTGAAAATGTCACATTTCTCAGATTTTTTATTTTTTTTTGTAAAACATTTGAAAAACTATGTTGTTTTTCCTGCACTTCCACAGCCGTGTGCAGCTTTGTCTTGTACTGTCCCATGGAATCAATTTTTTAGTGATGCAAAATGTGAGGGTTTACTGGACAATACTTTTCCAAGGAACTTCAGCTGCACATAAACGTGCTCAGTATTTAATCTTTTTCTGCCTCTGATTTAGAGGGAACACTTTTAAGAAAATTTAAGTCATTTGATTTTAAAGTTTTTGTAAGAACCATTTGATTTAAACTACGAGGATCAGCTGCTTTCTTTTGCATTCTAGTTTAGGTTGCTCCAACTAGTTTTTAGAATAACTTGACAAACTTGTTTGAGAAATGATTGGGGCTCAGTGGAAACCAGGCCGTGCCCCGGTTCTGCTCCCTAATGTACGACAGAATGGCAAATGAGCTGATGGTGCCAATCCTGCTGCAGAGGGACTATAAAGATCCTCAAATAAACGCACAGACATGTATGCAGCCATATGCCTCAGGATGTTAAAATCAGAGCTCTGGTGTTTTGAGTTACTCATACAGGAGCCTGCAGGTTTCTAAAAGAGAGATCAATGCTTTTTCATTGACAAAAAGTATGTTTTTTTTATTTATTTTTTATACCTTACCTAAATGACGCCATGCGAGAGCTGCAGTTTGAAAGTATATTTGAGGCGCCTCCTGAAGGAGATACTTCTCTGCTGCCAGAAATGCTGTATTTGTCCCACCAATAATTCAGTTTTTTGCATTTATAGATGAGGGCTAACGTGGCAGTCAGAAAGCGTTGAACAAGTAAATCAAAATGCAGGTGTTGTACTTTCCAGTACCTTCATAACAGACTTTTCTCCATTTGGAATTCAGTGAGAATTGTTTGGCAAACCGTGCAAAGTTGTTTCTGTTGCTACGCTCTGCAGCAGACTGTGTGGAGTAAACATGCCTATCTAGGTAACTCTCCAACCACCTGTGCTTGTGTTTCCTGTGACAGCTTTCAGATTTGTTGCCTACCTGTTCAAAACCCATCTGAGGGGCCTGAACATGTCCAAGAACTGGAATGATTGACAACCATTTGGATTTGGTTTTCTAGCTCACTTCAGACTCAAACTGGCAACTCAATTAGCTGGAGGAGCTGAATATGGAAATCAGCAGCGATCAAAAAGGTTGTCTGGTTTTCCTTCTTGTTCTTTATAAGCAGGCAGCACAGCAGCAGCTATTATTGAATTTGATGTCATATAATTGCTGCTTTTCTTTTTTTATCTTATTTAGTCTGTCATTTTCTGTCATCCCACTGTGAGACAATAAATGATCTTATCTCTTTTGACGCTTTGTAACTTTAGAAATGAGAAACATGTTGAAAGGCCTTGATATTTCTACCATCCCCATGATAAATATGAGGTTTCCTTCATAGACTTGAAATGTCTGGAATAATAGGAAGGTTTCTAGTATTTACTAGATAAGTGTTTAAAGAAGAGTATACGGCATGAACAGCATTTGTTTCCTGGCATCCTTCCTGTTTTAAAATCGAAGATTCACATTTTTAAAAATAAATTATCTCAACAGGCAAAATGTTTTGCTCCTTCTGTCTGTCCA
>NW_015155494.1:0-2191 GCF_000732505.1 Cyprinodon variegatus | reverse complement strand
AGCTTTAACATCGGTATCGATATCGGTTATCGGCTACATGAGTTTTAAAATATCGGCATATCGGATATCGGCCAAAATCCCAATATCGTGCATCCCTACCAACAGGCCATCATTTATTTAACACATGAACCACTGGTTATATCATATTTAAATGTAAAACAACTGCATTACAATTGTGGACAAAAAGTGATATAGAACAGAAAGCACGTGACACACCTCTGTCACCTAAAGTCAGGAGGGTGGGCAGCTTCTTTGCACGGCAGGAGGTGACAGAGAGCTGAGTGGGTGCCCTCCTGGCTCAGCCCGATCCCCCACGTCCGTACACTCATCCTATCTGGGGGCAGCTAGGAGAAAGGAAGCGAGAGCAGGAGCGAGGAGAGACCCCTGGGGAGAGATTAGCAGTGACAGCACAACAAAGAAGAATGATGCCAGAGGGCCCTGGGCTCTTCGACAAATTCAAATGTAATGTATGGCTTTGACTGCGCCAGAGGAGGATCAACATAATATATGATCGACCCACTTTGCGGTGCGCTCCGTTGGCAGTGATGTAAAAGCGATTTATGCCCGTAAAAATGTGCAGGCTAATTAAGTAAGACGTTGGCACGGGAGCAAATCCAATAGGCTTTATGAGAGAGCTGGCAAACCGCTGCGGCCTTCCCTCTGAAGGTGGAACCTGTGGAAGGAGGAAAACTTCCCATCGGAGGCTCACATCAAAAGCAGATGGCCGCGTGTGTGGCTGTTGATCCCTTAATTGAATTCTTGTTTGTGACAGCGTCAAGGGTCCGGGGGCCTCTGTAATTACATGGAGGGAGGGGGGGTTCTCCTCCAATCAGACATCTGTGTTGAAAAGGCTATGGATGAAATGTCCTAATTACAGCCTGGGCTGTAGCAGGGGAGTACATGTGCTGTTAGCTAACAGATTCTAGAGCCAACACTGTTAATGAGACCCCCCCCCCCTCCTCCTTGCACCTACTCATATTAATCAGAGCACCTAGTTTCACTTTGTCTCACCGTCAGAGATGATCGCATTCAGCCTCACCCTCACATCTTCATCCAAGCCTCATCGACGCCCCGGTTTCCAAAATAAAACGCCACCTCCCTCAAAAATAAAGAACATTATCAGAGCGTAATCATGGCGTAACAGGTCCCCAAACTCAATCAAATGATAATCACCAGCTTTTTCCCAAACAGAGGAGGATTATAGCGCCGTCTTGGGATAATCCAGGGTCGATATTCGAGTCTGGAGGAAGAGGTTTTAAAATTCTAAAACTTCCTCTCCAGTCTCTGCGCACGCCGCAAATTATTGTCTGAGCGTTAATTTCCCAAGACCCTCATAGCAGCTGCAGCAGGTAGACCTCAGAGAGGTGCATTGTGGTCTCATCTCCCCCCCACCTCGTCTTTTTCTTATCAGAAAGACAGATTTTAATACTGGCAGACAAGCAGGAGGAGCAGGTGAGGAAGAGGAAGCCGCCTGTGCTGAGCTGTCCACGGCTAAATAAATAGATATTCTGGAGAAGGGCCATTATCTGTCACGGAGCGCTGATACAGTCTTGCCTTGTATTTATTGCCTACTTAATGGACTTGATTGTATTACTGAAGGTAAAGGAGAGTGAGAAGGGGGGGGGGGAAGAATCACTGCCAGCTAGAAGGTGCTTTCAGCATCCTGCAATTACCTTATGTAAATCCTGGCCCGGAATGTTGATCCACTGCTATTTAAAATGCATTGAATTTCCATGGAAAATGATCCACTCCGGCTGCCTGGAGCTCGTTAATAACGACGACGAGCTCGGTCTGACACTCGGAATACTTACACGCTTGCTTAGCATCGCCATGCATGCAGGAACACAACTCTGACAGCACACTTAGAAAACAGGATGAGGGCGCAGCCAAGGCATCACTCCTCTAGCAGGAAGGGATGTTTCTTCTCGCTCAGGATGGAAGCGTTTGGTTGGTCTTTAACTGGGTTAGGAGGGGAGTGCAGGAAATGTGCAGCCATCTTTATGACCATTACACTGTTTTAAGCCTGACGCTCCTATAGTCAGATTAAAGATCCACATCTTCTAATGACTGCATTAAATGTTTGTCGATATGAAAGCTCTGCCTTCATGCAAATTCTAATACCGGTGGTACTTTCTAACAAAAGATAATCGAATAAAAGTTTGATCCGGATGGAGTTTCAATGTAGTTCTGA
>NW_015155493.1:0-2192 GCF_000732505.1 Cyprinodon variegatus | reverse complement strand
TAGATAGATAGATAGATAGATAGATAGATAGATAGATAGATAGATAGATAGATAGATAGATAGATAGATAGATAGATAGATAGATGAAGCTCCTGTTTCCCAATAAAACCTCAGACTTGTCTAATTCCACTGAGGTGTTATGTCTGCTGGGTGCAGTGCAACTCCCAGCCTGGGGATGCTCTGCAGTATTTACCAATATTGAAATAGCTCTGGATGAAGTGAGTATTAAATCAGGAATGTGCTTGTGGCAGATCTCCACCCTTGATAATATGGGGTGTTTTTTTCTCCCAAGTGGTTTTGCCCACTTGTTTTTCTCAGTGTTTTTTTTTTCCTCCCGTTGCAATGCTCTTTCTTCCAGTAAAACAGTGTGTGTGGGGAGTTTCAAGTGTGTGTGCGTGTTTGTGTTTTTTTTTAAAGAAGGCTTGTTTTTATTCCGGTCGCTGTCTGTGTTTGTCGTTATACTATCTTTACAAGTCTCGGGTTGTAAGCTGGAATGTAAAGTCACACATGTCCAAAGAACACAATAAAATCTGCGGGTTTCACTTCCTATGTACTGGCTCTTGGCTATGCAGTACTCATTTATCTTGCTTATTCACATAGTTAGGCGAGCTATAAAAAAACGCTAGCTTCTCTGGCCTGTTGCGGTAAATGGATGTTTTTAAGCTTCTGAATTTGGACATTACAGGAAAACGTTACCATCTTGTTTAACAGTAAGCAGGCTCTGGATTTCGTAATTCTTGATTTTTTTTTAACAATCAATACAAATATTGACATATATATTATACCTTTCTGGTTAAATGGCGAAATTGAGGATGCATTTCAGAAGTGTGGTAGGAGATTTATCATTTAATTTGAACAAGAGGATCAGTAGTGTATTTCTATTGCAAGTACTTTTACCATTCATTCAAGGTGCTACACTCATTCAGCTTTTTATTTATTTATTTATTTGTTTTACTGTGCTACATTATTTAGTAGCCAAAATGATAGCCTACTTCTTTGTCTGTCCCAATGTACAATTTACACAGCTTGATGATTTGGTCAGACAGAGACCACACGATGAAGGCGATATACCACAGAGCAAGTGGCAAAAGGATCAGAAACATGCAATGAAAAGTGCAATGAAGTGGATGAGGTCACCCACATTCAACAAGCGAAAATCAAGAAACTCACGGCCTCAAAATTAAAGATGATCATTTCTCTGACCTACAACATTTATGCCTCCACCACTGAACAACTTACACAAGTTTAGAGTTTTTCTTTTCTATTTTTTTCTTCCCTTCAGGAAAGTCTGTGCATACATTCATTGAAGCTGAGAGCAGACAAACCACATTAGAGGAGGATTCAAACTTAAGCCAATTAAAAAATGAAGAGAGGAGGAGGGGTTGTAACAAGAAAATAAATGTCATAAAACAGCTGCGGTCAGTGTTTGTGTGACACTTCACAGGCTTTCTTAAAGAAGAGGACAGAAGAAAGGCTTTAGGTATAATGATGGGAATGGGGGATGTGGAACTGGAAAGACAGTTTTACTTTAGCGTGGCTTGTTGTAATAGATTTTTTTTTCCTTTTTTAAGTATTAAGTGATTAAGCAAAGATCAATAGATCTCCATAAGTCTTTATCTTGCCACACAAACAGCATTTGGTATGTTAGCTACTAACATTTTTAAAAAGGGAGTTTTTATTTTTTTAAAGAAAATTGCATGAATGAGCTTGGACCCCAAAAGCATACCCCTAGCTTGCAATTTAGTTCACCTATTGGTTACAGTTAGGTTGAAGCTGCATCTTAAGGTAAGGTGATATTGAGATATATTTACTCAATCTCCTGAGAATCCACCAGCTTTTCAGGTAACACCTACAGAGACCAACAGTTTCCATTTCCCCAGAATTCATCATTCATCATTGAAAGTGAAATACCTTGACAGGAACTGAAATAAGCAAAAATGAATTTCACAAATTATTTCCATGATATCTGTGTAAACTTTAAAAATGCATTGCAGTTAACTATAGCAAAATAGCATTTTAAAGCTAAATTTGTACAGAACTTTATATTATTGTCTGTTTAATAGCATCATATTTAATATGGATCAAATGTTATATTCCATCATTCAGTGCTTGAGTAGCTGTATTGATTTCACTAGCTACGTTTACATGCGCAAAATTTCCCCGATCCGATCCAAACCTTGGTTGATCGGAAA
>NW_015155492.1:0-2192 GCF_000732505.1 Cyprinodon variegatus | reverse complement strand
TTTTTTAATAACTCAGGCTTCACACTACAGCCTCGTTGTCACATCGGTCCAATTATCAAAAACGTTCCAGCTGCAGCTGAAGAACAAACGTCTAAAGGCACAGCACGTGGCCATTAACACAGGAAGGACTTGGTTCTAGCTGTTACACTCTGATTCTGACCTTCCTGACCGCGGCGTTCATTAGCCGAAACACGACCCCCGGACGTGTCAAACTGAAGTCGCTGAAGTCAAGCTGATACAAAGCCAGGCTGTGTTCAGAACGCAAAACAGATGCACACAAACTCACAAAGGTAGGTCTTCATTCTGCATGGACATTTAATGTGTTGGAACAGTTACACTTATTTACATTAATGGCCCCATGGGGCAGATAAAAACTGTTTGGGTTCAGTGGGTGTAATACTTTCCATAGAAAACACACAGAGATATTAATTTAGAACTAGAAGCAAAGAGAGCTTAGGGATGATGTGAAGCTGCTGCTCTTTATGAACAGATGGTAAACAGCCAAGCAGAGTTCATTCAGCTACAACGCAAATGCTTAAACAAACAAGGGAGTTATTCTATTTATTATCCCCCTACTGTTCTTTAAATAACTCCTAGAAACTAATTTCTTACCATTATCTTTTAACTTGTGTTCAAATTAGCTGTAATATTATGATGTTTCCACATGTTTGCACTTGAAATCTTTTGTTTGTTTTTTTGGATTAGGAAGTATATAAGTGCCAAGTTTATGCCCTTTGTGAAGCATGTTGTTAATGTCTTAAATATGTTTTTTAAATAAAACTAACAGTGAGAATTGTATTCATTGCTATGAAGGTAAATGACACCTCCAGCAACTCTTTTTTTGCTTCTTACTCTTAAACAAGCAAGGGATGCGTTCTTTTTATCATACTGCATCAACATACCTCTGTTATTATATGCAACATTTAAAACCAACATATATGGCATTGTTAAATACATTTGCATTTTATTTTGAATGGTTGCTTTGGATGCATTCTTGGATTCATTGTGATTAGGGAATGTATCTCCTCTTCATCTTAAGTTTTCTGGTATTTCTGGATGGAAAGTGACTGGTAACTGGTACTGGTCTTAAAATGATAAACCTTATTAAGAGCACTCCAAGAGCATGTTGTCAATACATTTCACTGTCTGTGGGTATTCTTTAGGTGATGCACAATGTTGCTTTGTGTAAAATATACCTTGTGGAGCTACCACCAAATTTTAAAGTGTTGTTTCATCTAACTTTAAAATATTCATTGATCTGTAAGTCACAGAAACTATTGTCTTAATATTTAGTTCATTGCTATTCACTGCTATGAAGGTAATATAAAACTTAAAGCATCACATTTTTATCTTTAACATGCAAAGAAGCATTATTATTAGCACAGTTTGATTTTTTTGTTTCATTCATCAGACTCATAACACAAAACTACTGCAGACATCAAGTAGCAAAGTCTGCTTCTTAACCATCTTCCCTTCCTCCAATATTAGCCTTCACTTCTTTATCCCTCTGTGTGAGCGTCCTCTAAGAGGACATTTTTATTCTGTCTGGATTACTTGTCCTACTTGACGCTGGGCGTCCTGGTGGGGTGAGAATTTATTTCCTCTGGTGGAGTCTTGATTTAAAGCTCTCAGGTCAACTCGATTCTGGGTCGTCATCTCCCTTGTCGAAGCGATTCAGGGCATAGGCTGAGTGCACACTACATATCAAGAAAAGCAAGGGGCTCTTTCACCAAAAGGATGCCTTCACTGACCAGCTATCAAAAGTAAAAGCGATCAAGCTGCTTTAGTTTAAAGCCTATAAGTATTTCAGATTTTTAAACATGGAAAAAGGAAGCTCATAACTACAATTACACAACTTGAGATAAGCTGTTTACCACATGCATGGAGATATTAAGGAGGTAATCTCGAATATGTGGTTCTCTAACACCACAGATCCGACAAGACCTACTGACCTACTGTATTAGTGAGCTAAACTTTAAACCCCACAAATCCACACTTACAGTCATGCAACTTCTATTTCGTGTTAAACTTAATTTATGTTTAAAAACAAAAATTAATAATTATTCACATTATTAACACATTCACAGCTGCCAAATTCAAGTGGATGGATGGATGGATGGATGGATGGATGGATGGATGGATGGATGGATGGATGGATGGATGGATGGATGGATGGATGGATGGATGGATGG
>NW_015155491.1:0-2193 GCF_000732505.1 Cyprinodon variegatus | reverse complement strand
CTATCTATCTATCTATCTATCTATCTATCTATCTATCTATCTATCTATCTATCTATCTATCTATCTATCTATCTATCTATCTATCTATCTCTATTTTGTAATTAACTACTTCCAACTAAACTCAATATTTTTGCATCCTTTGAGAAAAGTGGGAAATAGCTTTAAAGAGATCATCATTTCCTTCCCTTCTTCAGGTCTATCTCAGAACCTAACCCCCTTCAGCCTCTCCTCTTATCTCATTCCTTTCAAAGAAGGCGAACCATTTTGTCCATTCTCTCACAGCCTCCATGGCATTGTATCTATGCAGCCTCCCATCTCTTGAAGATTCATACATAATTAGTCATCTTTGATGCATTTTCTTTCCATCACTCTCCTCTCATTTAGTCACAATTACTGTGCTCTTGGCCTTGAATCAGACCTAAGCTCATTTATGCTTTAATAGTTTCTATTATCCAACCAAAACTGTAATAACTTACTCCGCCAAGGCCAGGGGGTCCATTGGGTCCTGGAGGTCCTGGGGGTCCTGGATTTCCAGGGATGCCAGGTTCACCATCTCTGCCACGAGGACCAGGACTTCCCTAAAGAAAACGACAAGGCATAATTATATCTTAGATAAGAACTGTCTAATGTTGGGTCATGTTAAGTATTTCCTCATTTGATACATGTATAAACCTTAATAAATTAAATTATTAGCAAAGCAAATTATGATGAAATGTTACAAAGTGAAAGTTTTAGTTGATCAGCTCATAAATAACCATGTTGTAACATTTCCAGAACACTGAGGTGGCTCATTCAATAGAAATATGGATACAGTTGTTTAAAACATATAATTTTATATTCTTAATCTTCTGTAAGTGAAGTGAACTGTTTTGAATAACAGTATGTCTGATCAAACATTCATTACTAAAATTGTTAAACAGGTCCTGGGAGGGAAAAAAAACAGCTCCAGCTCATTTGAGCTATTTTCAGATTTCACTGGCTGTTTAACATTAAAAATCTTAAGTTGTCTAGTGTCAACTACCAAGAATCAGGCATGAAAAGTGGCATTTTAAATCACCCAAAATGAAACTTTCAGGAATTAAACGTAATTTTTTAAAATCATTTCTTTGCAAATTACTTCACATACACGTGATCTTTTTAAGTCGGCCCTGCATACCTCTGTGCAAGCTGTGACAAAACACCCAGCAAGCTGATGCAAAACGAAAGATAATGTAAAGAACAACTAAAAAGGCTGCTGAGCTTCTGCTTGCCAAAAATTAGTCCAGCTCACGTTTAAATCTACATAAACAAGACAGCTACACGACATAAATTGCTTGCCTGCAGCCTACTATCACATCCGCCTTGTTACATTAATGAGGCGATTAAAGCAGATGCAGATTTCCCACCACAAGCAACAGCAAGGCCCCTGAAAGAAGCCGACGTTTACATTACAAGTCTCCCAACAGTCTCACATCTGTTAAACAACCCAGACCACAGAGCCTAAAGGAAACGACACATGACTAGTTGGACTATGGTGCTCAATGAAAGGCTACTATTATCTAAACCTGAAAGCTGTAATACACACACATACACCCACACACACACACCCTCCAGGAGTCTCAGCTATCAGATTCAATCAAACATACTGTACTTGTTAACTAAGGAGGGGGGCACAGTGCTTTTTTATGCCTCAAGAAGATCTTCTCTTTTTGATTTTTATGAAACTAACCTTTTCTCCTTTTTCTCCTCTTGATCCGCGTGGTCCCTGCTCTCCAGGTGGGCCCTGAATAAACACAACATTGAGATCAATAACATAACATGTGGTTTAATGTGTAAGTGCCATTAAGATTTAGCTGCAGTATCTGAAATAATTATGTCACTTTTCAGTCAAAAAACGGTTTTATACGGTTTCTTTAAACCTAAAGTTCCTGCATGTTTAGCTGCTAAAATTCAAAACTTGTCAAGACTTAAAATGTACATATTCTTGGTATATTCACCATCCAATTTGATATTTTACGACAGAAAATCTGTTTCAATGTACTACAAAGCGACGGTCACATTTTAAAATACCAAACTAAACAACAAATACAAATTGGAATGGTGGTATTCATTTCTGAAGGAGTTTAAACATTTAAAAGCATAAAAATGGTACATACCATTGGGCCAGCCGGTCCTCTCGGTCCTACAACCTTTAGTGGAATAAGAAATCAATAT
>NW_015155490.1:0-2193 GCF_000732505.1 Cyprinodon variegatus | reverse complement strand
CATAATTTAGGGTCTCTATACACCAGTTAACGATTAATCAATTAGTTAATTAGTTGATGATTATTTCAATAATTAATTAATCACGATTAATCCGATTAATAGTTTCAACCCTAGAACCTTGTAACTTTTAGAAACCACCTGATATGTGATGCGTAAAACCACCTGCTATAAATTCTAGACCACTTGTAAAGAACTTCAGCATAAACATGCCACAACAAAATGACAGCTTTTGAGATAATTATTAATCATTATTATTAATTTAAAAAAAAAAAGAAAGAAAACAGGAGTGTCTTTATTCTCCTCACATTATCACTATGGAATAAATGCTGAATCTATTACAATAAAGTAACCACAACTTTGATTTGAGAACTTATCTTACTGAACAACTTGGCCACATGGCAACAACTGGTTAATAAAATGTATAAACTACAAATAATATCTGCCCTGTGTTTGTCACATATGTGGAAAGTCATGCCAATCTCTAAAACAGTGATGTCCAAATTCAGTCCTAAGGCTGCTATCCTGCATGTTGAAATTCCAAATTAAACTAACAAATAACTAACAACTTCCTCGACATGTAGTTGAATAGAAAGTATATTATTTGACTTTGAAATATAGTTGAGTGAAAGTTATATGTACTCCACTAAAAAATTACTCAAGTAAAGTAAAAGTACTCCAAAAAGTACTTAAGTACAGTAATCAAATAACTTAATAAACTTACTTACTAAAGTGCTTTGTTACTTTTCACTGAAAACTGGCTTGGGTGATATGAACTAAAGATATATCATGATATATCTTTTTTATTTTGGTTGATACCATATAATTACGATATCCATATCAACAATTTTAGAAAACTACCAAGGAAGCCCAGAAAAAGAATCAAGAACAAACATCTGAGCATGATGCTAATTTCGATGAAGTTCTTCCAATATAAAATTTTTTAAAGTTATTGTTTAAAAAAATATTAACACAAGCTCAACAGATGAAAATGAACATGTAATCAGGTAATTATCTCACCCTCATATTTCTCATTCCATGGCAGTTTCTTTGTCATTGCCTTCTATATTTTTTGTGAATGACTGTCACATGTTTAATAAGGCAAACACATTTAAGTCTAAAAGACTATCTTCAAAACTATGATAAATTGCAAAACAACTCCTAACTAGCTCTAAAAATAAAGACTAAAGATTCCCAATTAGTTCTCAAAAACCCTCCCATTAAAATTTCTCCCCCTTTTATCAATAAAAGCTTTGTCTGTTTTGCACATCTTATCTTTAGCAAACACAAAACACATTCCAGCACTATTTTTTTCCTTCACCTCTGCATGGCGAGTGCTGATAACACTTGTAACGTTTGAGCCAAACCCTTATCTCAGCAAGGATCAGCTCAGTCAAAACAAAATAAATCAATTAACACATCCCATGATGTCATAGGTGGCCTCCCTGTCAGTAATGACGAGCTAGTGCTCTTATTTAAAGGCTGTATGCAGATTTTCTACCCTGACTGGGGATTAAATTAACAAGTTACTTAACAAGCAATAGGATTTTTGCACAATTAGTAATTTAAATAATTTTCTCAAGCAGATGCTCAACTCTGAGACGTTTGTGGTGAAGGCTTTTGTGGGCTACAGGTACGTCTGTTTACATGGCTGGCATACGTCATTGAAATATAGCCAATGTGCTACACTCTTTATGTTTGGCTCAATGTACCTCCTCTGAGAATGCCAGTCAGTGAGAAGCATGGTAACCACAGACTAAAACATATCAAAATACCATTTTCATATCACCACTATTGAATAAAATTATATTGCGATCTATGTTGATTAGGTCTAAAACAATGAATCGGATTAATCATGATTGATCAATTAATGAAGTAATCGTCAACTGATTTAGTAATCGTTTAATTGCCAACTGGAGTGTAGAGATTCTAAAACATGCTTTCAGTTGACAGAGAAACCCATCTTGAGCAGCAAATATACCAATTTTTTATTTTTATATTTTAATGTAAACACTTTGCTGCTCAGTGGTACAGTGGGTAGCACTACTGCCTTGCAGCAAGAAGGTTCTGGGTTCAAATCCCAGTCTGGGGTCTTTCTGCATGGAGTTTGCATGTTCTCTCTGTGCATACGTGGGTTCTCTCCGGGTACTCCGGCTTTCTCCCACAGTCCAAACACATGACTGTTAGGTGAATTGG
>NW_015155489.1:0-2194 GCF_000732505.1 Cyprinodon variegatus | reverse complement strand
ATGACATGCACAAATCAGGCCTAAATCAGCATCAGCTAGAATTTTGCTCAGTTTTTTAGAAAATAATTCGACACTTGTTCAGGAGTCTTTGTCAGTTCTGGGGCTGTAGAACAAGTTAGAGTTGGAGCTCAGAGGTTTTTAAGCGACTAGCGGCCCATCCATTGATATACATTCCAAGTGCGGTGCAAATCAAAGACCCACCCGTCTTTCTCCTGTGTCGTTAGAGTCTGTTTTTTGTTTAAGTTTTGAATCATAAGGAGATGCTTGTGCACTTTTTTCGGAATGGCTTCCAGGACAGAATGATTCCTCAGGGCTGAAACCGCCATCCTCCTCCTCTGTCTAGTAATGGCTTTTCCCTTTTAACGAAGATGGCTTCCTTCTCCCCTCTTTCAAACTGCCATCTCCCCAAAATCAGAAGATTTTGGTTGTCAGTGGTGTTCTTTGTTCTTAAAGTAGGCTATGTGTATCCAGCTGAATCTTGCCCAGAGCTGCTGGCTCTCCTTTGCTGTGCCATGCATTTGTGTAGTTGCTGTTTGGTTTATCTGATGTAAGAGTCTGAGCAGTCCTTGCTGCACTAGACCGCATGAACAAACTCACACAGCTTTGGATGTTCTGTCTTTAAAGGTGAGTGAATCAGTTTTTGTGTAGAAGTTATGCTGGGTTTGTAATTAACTGGGATATGTTTAAAGAAACTCATTCTAATTTTATTTTATATTTTTCAGAAACCCCTGACGCATTTTATTTGTTTTGCATCTTTCTGTTTTATCCTCTGTGATAGATGTTTTGTTGTTTCTGCAGGTTTTTTTTTTTGTCCAACATAACCGACCCTTAGTTTCGATAACCACACGGTTGGAGAAATTTTCTGACATCTTTGTCAGGATTATTAGGGTTTTTTTAGATTTTAGCAACACTGAAATAGAAAGTCACTGATGTGTATTTGTGGGTAAAATATTTTCTCTTTGCTGAATAACTGAGATGAAGGGTTTTTTAAGTCTGTTTGGCAGATCTCTGAGAAGCCTGACCAGCTGATGGGGCAAACATGGAGCCAGCATTCTGGAGTAGATGAACTGATCTTTTGTTTACAGCAGAAAGAGAAGACGTGTGTATATAAACAGGTGAATGTTGTGCAATAAAATAATATTGGTTATTGGTGATATTGGTGACCAGTTGGTTGTTAGTAGGATGTTGCATAACAGGCCCAAGATTTCTGAAGAGTTTATTTTACCTTTTGCTTTGCCTGTACCTTCATGCAATATAAAAGAAATTTCTTTTGATATTTATTGTCTAGGTTTCATACACATTTAAATTTATGAAACTGTTTTTATGGAAAATTTGAGTGTTTTTATCATTATATTGAAGCTATATGAACATGAATATGCACTGATTGGAAATGACCAGCTAACCCTGAGCTGCCTTCACACCTGCTCAAAGCGAGGTGCGGGTTTCCTTATGTACCGATCTACAGTTACAGCAAAGCAGATGGAGGATTCAGCAGCCAACACTTAGTTAATTAAGCACATTTAAATCCCGCACCGACTGCAGAGCCACCCTCCACCCACCGGATTAAACTGTTAAGTCCTGACCTCTTCAAAGGTTCACAACAGTTTTGGAAACAACGCTGCGTTATTTTTATGGCTTCTAAATCCTACAGAGTGAATGTGGTTCAGTCAACTTGCTTATTTTTAAGCTGCTGCTCAATGCTAGTTCTGCAAGAACTTCACCTGCCAGTCTGAAGGGTATCTTCCCTCCTTTACAGAAGGCCTTTCAAACTGCTAGGCTATCTATATTACTTCTTTAAATAGATTGAGTAAAAAAAAAGTACGGTAAGCATAAATGTATTTTTCTAACAGGTTGATGATAACTAAGTCCATTTAAAACATCATATTTGCAAAGTTGTGTGTTGTCCAAATCTTTGAAATCACCAAACTGGTTTGGTTCTGAACTAAACTGCATGAAAAATATATAAAATACTGTAGCTAGTTTGAAAGGACAAACTCTGAAAAACAGTTGATTGAGGTATTTTTGTAGATCTTTACAGACCATTTAACTCTGTTGCACATTTATATGTTTCTTTCATGCAGATAAATGTTGCTATAATTAAACATCATCCTGCAGCTTTTGTTTTTTTTTATAAGAAACTACCTTTTGAGAAAATGTGGATTAAAGAAGCCTTCCAACGTATTTCAGTATTATA
>NW_015155488.1:0-2194 GCF_000732505.1 Cyprinodon variegatus | reverse complement strand
GATAGATAGATAGATAGATAGATAGATAGATAGATAGATAGATAGATAGATAGATAGATAGATAGATAGATAGATAGATAGATAGATAGATTCCTCGACCAGAAAAACATTGTTTACCCTCTCTATGTGGTAGGGGAGTTCTGGTCTCAACCAAAGTACTTCGAATAACTTGGGGTCTATTTTTCAAGTGAAGGGAATATGAGATGAAAGACAATAGACTGAACCATGCGGTTTCTGTTAGATAAAACTAAATCATTTCTATTAATATATGAACCATGGATATTTACTCCTGAATTTATAACCAATTTAAGTCAAACATGTAATAGAAACTTGTGGAGATCTTTGAATACCACCTACAAGGTTAGAATGTATATTTTGACTAGATCTAAAGTCTTACAGGGACCTTTTGTAGCAACCTTTAGAAAAACCATGCTTTCACACAAGCATGGCTTTACTTAAGGTGAAAGGTCAAATCAGAGGTATTCTTTTCCTCTGAGCTCTCTGGCATAAAGAGCTATCAGAAGCTTTCTTGTGAAAACGGAACAATCTCTCAGTGAGTTACTTGGGGAAGAAGGAGTAGTGTTGTCATTGAACAAAGAACATAACCTGACCTCCACAAGTCCTCTATGTCTCAGCTAAGAGCCTAGCGTCTGGGATCCAGAGAGTCAAGGTTGTGATGTGTCTGTGTGTGGGAGAAAGACAAACTGGAGAGAACGTGACAAACCACTAGCAGCTTGGTTGTCTTGTTGAATCTCCCTGGACCATCAATCCTGGCAAAGCGGTGCCTGGATCCCTGAGAGCCTCTCTGTCACCTGGCAGCTGAGGTCAACAATTCACACTGCATCCTTATTCCTGAGCTGCTGCATTCATCTTTCTCTTTCATCTATTTCATTTTAGGGCATTAGTGGAGAGACAGTAACTTTTTTTTCATCACTGGGGGTTGAGCTAGTTGGGTAAGAGGGCAAACAGAAGGCAGGCAGGGGTTATAGGGTTGGATGTGGGAGGCTTTGAGACACTCCAGCTGCAGTGCTCCTCGATCTTCTCCCCTTTATCTTTGTCATTCTCCTCTTCCCTTCTCTTCAACTTCCCCCCCTTTTCCATCAACATCCTGAGAATTTTTGATTAAAGAGAAAATCTTTTTAATGCCCCCTTCTTGCAGCTCAGCTCAGCTCACTCCATCTCCATCTGTCCTCTCTCTCATTTTTCATTTCTCCTCATGTCCAATGTGAAGGAGCCTGGCTCACTTCCATCAGCTTGCCTTTGGAATCTGTGAGTTGAGCCTCGGTATGCACTCTGCATGCTCCAACTGAATGTTACGCCTTTACCGCTCCTCTCTCTTTATCCCCCTTCGGATGTTGGAATGCTTGTGCTGAACGCTGTTTTCCTACCAAACAGGTGGCAGGAGGTGGAGCTCATGTCGGGGCCCTGGTGACTGACAAAAATGAACGGAAATAAATCTAATTTTCATCTTTCTTTCATCTCTAACTTATCTATTGAAATACAGTCAGATCTTGTCGGCTGTCGAGATCATGACAATGCATGTGCTTTAGTCCTTAAAATGAAGGCTCAAATCAAAGGCAAAAGGAATCACTGTGATGAATACATCTTTTTGAAGCAAGAGGCCCTACCCTTATACCAGGACAGATAACCTTCTTTAAATCTTCAGTGGCAGCTTTGATATAGTGCTCAGGAGCACCTGGGCAGGGTAGCACTTTTAAAGTCGCTGATGCATCATGAAAACATACTTACATACTTTCCCATTTCAAGGAATATTTAGATGAGACTGAATGTAGGAGAAAGAAAAAAGTGGAGAGAATGCAAAATTCTTCAATTTGTATTTTATAATTGCAATCTTATAACTTTTTCAAAAGACTAAGGGCCTGATCTTCAGGTTTGCATGTCTTAAAAGAGGTGCAAACATGTTTGTACTGGAAGAGCAGATCTTCAAAGAAAATCTGAAAAAACTGTTCCAAAATACTGACAGACAGCATTTTGGAACAGTTTTGAACCAAACTGTACAAATTAATGGGTGTAGGATATGCTAATGTGAATATTTACCACATGCTGAGTGATTTTCCAAATACGAAACTCAATAGCAACAAAAGTTTTTGCATCTTTTTGCAAAAATAAAAAAATGTCTGCAGTCATTGTTGTTACAAAGGAGGTATTGATACACAGAGATATTCTGTGGGCA
>NW_015155487.1:0-2197 GCF_000732505.1 Cyprinodon variegatus | reverse complement strand
TTATCCCATAAAAAAAAAAAAAAAAAAAAAAAAAAAAAACAGAAAGTCACTTGCGTCATCCTCTTTTGCTTGAAATTAGACGTCATGCATTCATGTGACTAAGACACTAAAATCAAATATGTGCAAAAATATCAGACCTCATCCCGGATTGTTTAGTGACATGCCACATGAAGTGTGACTCTTTTTCTTGCCTTCTCTTATTGTTTTCAGCTCTCTGTCCGATTTCCTGTTTTGCCAAAAGGCCTGTATGGACTCTAATCCTAATTGCAAAAGCAGCAGGATTTTTTACCGTCGGGTGATTTTCTGCCTCCATTTTGGGAGCGCAGATATAAAAATACTCATGTGTGACTAAAAATAGCATGACAAACACAGCACATATGCAGGGTTGAGAATTAAGCCCCTCAGCTTGCCCTCTCCTAATTTCCATCATATTTTGTGGTGATAAGTGGGCTTTCATTTGTTTTAGAGGCTTCTTTGGCATCACGGTCAGTGTGACCCAAGCAAATGAAAGGGAAAAAGGGAGGAAAGATTTTCTGAGAAGCAAGAAAATGGAAGAGATTAAAAAAGGAAACATCATCACTTACAAAAACCGGATAGATTGCAAAAAAGAGAAATATAGAAAATAATCTCCTTTAATCTGAACTCAGAGCTTTTTACAATAAGAACATAGTTTGTTCAGATTTACCCAGTTTTATTTTTTTGTAACCATGCAAGAGTTTTTTTAATGATACACAGAGGGTTGCTATATTCTCTCACACACTGACATATATTCTGAAGCCTTATCTTATAGGTGCTTGCACCCTCTGCTGGATACTATAGGATTTCCTGAAAATTTTAATTTTAAACATCCCCTTTAGAGCTGCATTGCATTCCAGGTTCTTAAGACCAGATTGTTTTGGTTTAAAAACAAATTTTTTTTACTAAAAGGAACACACTTCCTGCTGTTGTCTAAATAACTGTAAAATCTCAAGCAATTTCATAGTTTGTGTTCACTGTAGGGCAAACACAATTATTTAGATTAATCATGATTGATCAATTTATGGAAATAATTGGAAACAATTTTCATAAATTGTTAAATGGAGTTTAGAGACTCTAAAATATGCATTTAGCAGGACAGAACAACCCACTTAGAGCAGCAATTATACCACGATTGAAAAAAAAAATATATGAAATCTTTTTGCATTTAAGATAAATAATACTTCGTCTCTCAATATGCTCTATCCAGAACTCCTGAAGTGGAAAAGTTTTAGTTTCACCTGGTTTGATTTAGTAAAAAATATTCTTAAAGAAACATTTTGCACTCCGATTATTAATCAAATAAATCGAAAAAATAATCGACAGATTCATTGTTCTGCAAAATAACCGTTAGTTGCAGCCTTTGTTCACTTTAAATACAGAAAATGGCATTTTAAAGAAGATTGTATTAGTAACTTAAACAAAGCCACTGATGCCGTACTTTATTTAAACTGCTGCTTTGTCATTATGATTCCATCTATAGTTACAGATGGAAGGAGCTTGGAGAAATATCTCAGTTGATTCGAGAAAGAATTTTATTTCTTGAAAAGTGATAAAACCAAGAAGAAATCCATCCAGAAGACTTGCTAAACAGGGATTAGGTTGAATTGCAAATAAACTTGTTCAGGTATTTTTGTAAAGTTTTCCCTAATTAAGACATGACAATAATACTAATAAAAGAAAACACTGCTGTTTGCTAATCATAAAACCAATGGGAAGTTTTGGAGCGAAAGTTATTTATCTCTAAAGCGTCTCATTGTCTCTGTTTGGTGCAGTTAATGTCCTGTAATCCTGTGGGCTTTTTTTTTTCTCCGCATGAACATTGTTACCAAGGAAAATACATTGTACCAGAAAAGTGACATCATATGTGGTCATTAGGTTCTTTCCCGGATAAATCAGCACATGTGGTTCAAAGTGGGTCTTTTGGTGATTGCATCTGATTATATGGGCTGTATACTTTTAGCTGGGAAGCCACATGTCAGCTCATACCAAAAAGCAGTTTTGTATTCACTAATCTATTTCAGTTAGCATGTTGGCTGAAGTGCTTCCCCTCTTTCCTTTTTCTATTTGCTAATTCCTGAAAGAAAACACTGCTGTGCTCCAGCCTCATAACCAGGTCTTGATGGACTATTTTTAGCCTTTTATACTCGAGGCAAGTGGGTTTTGCTGGGACTGTACAGAG
>NW_015155486.1:0-2197 GCF_000732505.1 Cyprinodon variegatus | reverse complement strand
TCCAAGGGGATGGGTTAAATGCAGAGATAGATTTCTCCAACTGAGATCAATTAAGTTCAATTATTATTATTCCGCCCCTGAGACAAACACCCTTCACTCCATTGTGGTTGAGTCTTTACGGGTGTGATCATCAAAATTTAAAGAAGGTCTAATTAATAATTAGATCACTTCCACTATCAATTAGTTCCATTGGATATTTTCAACTCCAGTTATAAATGGAGGCAGAAATGCTATGGGTACAAAAATCCTTCCATTTCACAATTATACACAGCTTTGTCCTGGTCTATTACACAGAATGCCAATGATATAAATAAACTGTTAATATTTAAATATGTTTACAGGTCATTAACATTTTTGCAAGGCACTGTGGATGTTATGAAGCAAACTGCATAGTTATCAGGCTTAATGCATATTTATATATAAAACATAACAATGATAACACTCATTATTAAGCATATCTTTACAGGTACATTACAGAGATTGTATTTAGTTGGATGGTAGTACCAATTTCCAAATTTATAACTAAACAGGTCTAAATTTAGTAAGAAACTGAATGTTATCATTGCATATATAAACCCTTTTGGTTGACAGAAGAAAAACCTTCTTTACTTCCTGGTCATGCAGCCGTTTTGCTGCCAAAGCAGAGAGTAAAGAAAAGCTGCCTGATGTCTGAAATCGCTCTTTTGAAGTCTGCAAACACATCAAAGGAATCGTCCTGTTGCAGCAGCGGTTTCATTAAGACATCAGAATTTTGTCACGTAATAAATCATCACAATGAATACGTTCTAGGGGCCTTAGAAGCTGCCTCATGTTCTTCTGTATCCGGCAGCTTCTTACTATAACCACAGTGACTTGGCGGAACCTTTTCCCAAATTCCAAATGTTGATCACTGTGGATTTAACCTTACAGCATAGCAAACTAGACTCAACCACACACTTGTTGGCAGTAATCCCTCCTGCCAAATAATTCATGTTAAACACTCATTATAATCACATCTAATTTGTCAAACAATGAGGCAGCTGTAGCGCAATTGTAGCAGGCTGTGAGAGGATTTTCACTCTGTTGATCATAGTTCTATTTAAAGTAAAAATCAGAACTACTGATCAACGTTTGGGGTGTGATGGACGGCAGGGAATAAGTAAGCTTTCAGATTAACTACAGCAGTTTTACAATAAGTAATACTTAGGCTGAATATGTGCCACAGCAGCAATAAGCACACAACAAAACTCTGCATGTTCAGAGAAATAGTCAGAAGATAAGAATTCCTAACTTTCTTTTGTAGGATGGTGCCTCTCAATGTCCAGAGTATTAAACAGTATAAAATGAATACACTGCAAAAAAGAGCTACAAATAAGTAACACTTTCTTAAATTAGGTGTATTTACCCTTAATTTTAGAAGGTAAAAAAGATGATTTGCCAATTGAATTAGCAAATCATCTTATTTTTCACTCTTAAATGAGATAATTAGATAATATGAACTTAAAATAAGACAATGTAATTGTTTTTTTTTTTTATTATTTTAAATGTAAATTGTCTTGTTCTATTGGTAAGGTGTCTCACTTACCTCCTCAATTCAAGAACAAATGCACTTATTTTAAGAAAAAAAATGGCTTATTTAGATTTAAATATTTAGCAGTGTAACAAATATCCTTTAAATTCATTTGTCTTCGGAGGTAGAAATTTCTAACTGCCCAAGTCATATATTTAATCTGGAACGCCCCTGAAAGTCAAATAGGAAATAAAAGCTGGAAAGTTGGTAAAACAGAATTGTACAAAATTTTCACATAAAAAATGGATGCCGCTCGCATTAGCAGTAGTCCAGCTTTCCAAAATTGACTGTTTGTAGCTTTTCTTTATTACTTGTGTGGCATTAAGTGAGTAGTTAAGGTGCTACTTGCAAGTATGTTTAAACAAATTGTCCAAAAATGTGTATATATGCTAATCGCTAACGAAACTAGTTGCTAAACTTAAGCTGAAATCTAAACAGATGACCGATTGGTTGTCGCCTCCGGTAAAGATGTGTGAAAAACCTTTAAAGTTAACTACGGTAATCTTCTATTACAGCAGAATATTTTGAACTGCACCCGTTTCACTATCAAAGGAAGAAAACTTTATTAGATTACAAGGAACTATTCATTATTTACTCAAACAGGATGTTGGGGTCCTTTTTGGTCTTTAATGGGATAATAATAGGAAA
>NW_015155485.1:0-2199 GCF_000732505.1 Cyprinodon variegatus | reverse complement strand
GATATCAAAAAAGTACTCCAGAGTGTTGTTCAGCATGGGGGTGAGTAGAAAATGAAGGCTAATCATGTTTTGGGTGTACTATTCCTTTAATAATCCCAGGACGAAATTACTTTAGTTACATCACTCCATCTGTAATAGAGTGACTATAGGACCAGTTTGATAGAACACTATTTCAAACAATATATATAATTAGGGGGTCCCTGCTTCATCTCGCCATCAGTTTGGGGGTCCTTAGGCTGGAAAACGTTGAAGACACCTGTTCTAGAAGCAGCATGAAGGCCGTCATCCTGAACCAGTCTGGTCGTCTCTGATTTAAACCTGTTTACTGTGAACATGCGCAATATAATAAAAGTATATCAGATAGTTTTTTAGATTAATTACAAAAAATACTGTTTTTGTTTAAAATAAATGGTTTTAACAAACATTGAGTCAACTTTCACTGAATGATTCACTCAGACATCTCCTCTGGTTGTCAGGTGTCCGCCTCTCTTTCCCTGGCGGCCTGTGGTGGTGGGGGGGTGGGGTCAGAAGCTGCTGATGTTACCTTAACATTAGTGAGGAACATTTTCCTCAACCAATCAGATTTCATATTAGCCCTACAGGGTCAGCTTGAAGCCCCGCCCCTACGTCAGCATTTCCTGTCCTCTGATTGGTCAGTTAGAGCTGAACGTTTAAAGCCAAGTTAGGCTAGAAACAATCTGCATTTTAGATTAGCTTTAGCTCAGTGTTTCTGAAACTAAAATGGAGAAACTAAGACTTCCTGCACAAAGAGGGAAGAATCTGTTAGTTCTATCTCTATTCTCCCACTCTGCCAAATCTGTTAGTTCTATCTCTATCCTCCCACTATGCAGAATCTATTAGTTCAATCTCTAACGTTCTGCTCTCTCTGCTTTTTCTCATAGTAGCTTCATCTGGTTGGAGCTTCAGCTTGGCCTGTTTTAACAACAATCACAAATTCATCATCATGTTAGCCCCGCCCCCATGACAGTTGTATAAATTCAGAGTTTGCTACATCCCGTAAATTAAAATTAAAACAATTTGTGAATCTTTTCCTGCTTTAATAAGCCGATAGTCCCGTTGAAGATGGATTAGCCATTTATTGAAGTGGGGCACTTGTGGGGTTCCGTACCATCCTGGGCTCAGGGTTTTATCTTTTCCATCTGGGAATCAAACTCAGGAAATGGGAACTTTTTCTCAACTATTTATTTTCAGTACTCAGCAGTAAGGGTTATAGTATATGGACAAGTTCTCTGTTAAGAAATGAATTATCAAAACATAGTTTATAAAAGTGTATAGTAAGCATTACATCATATATAGGCATGAAAACAAAAAGTTAGAGCATCAAACGGACGATTACAGCTGCTCCCAACTTTCTTCTCTAAATCTACTGAAATGCAGGCAGGAAGTGTCGGAGGAGGACAGAGGGGGGGTGGGGGGGTGTTACTTCTGTGTTCTAGATCACATGGACTCCTACAGCACTTGACGGTCACTGCACGGCTTTCACTTTATTTCATTTTTTTAAACTAGCACCGGAGCTCCTGGACACGCTGACAGACACACACAGGCTTCCAACAGTTAAATAAGGGAACGGGAAAGAAACACCAATAAATACAGGAAGTGGGACAGAACCGGGACGTCCTGCCGACTGGGTCAGGAAGTCCGTAAGGAAGCAGAGAGTCTGCAGGACGTCCCGGGGAGAAGAAGGCGGGATCCGGATGAGTCCATCAGCTCCCAGAGGAGCGGGCTTTATATCCGCACGGCTCTACGGTCACATCCTAAACACTACGGCGGTCCAATTACTAAACCCGTCCTAAACCATACTGCGACTTAATAATCCACAATCGGATTCATATAAATAAACACCATCTGCTTCCTTCTTACAAAACTGCAAATATACAACAAGTAGGACACAGGGGGGGGTCCACAGGCGTCAGGCAGCCGCATCGGGACCAGATCCAGCATCAGACTGGGATCGGTGTCGGTTTGAAGCGCCTCAGCTGGGCCAGAAATGTCCCGTTCACACACATGGACTCATCCAGGAGCTAAAGGAGCCGCTCCGTTTCTTAACAGGGTAACTCGGCTCGGTTCTAATGAGGTTCATCGGTTCATTAAGGTCCAAAACATTCCTGTCTGCTGCCATCAGGTGGCGCTGTGGGCCGTATAAAGCACAGCAGGGACGCTAAATTCCGATTTTATTTT
>NW_015155484.1:0-2200 GCF_000732505.1 Cyprinodon variegatus | reverse complement strand
TAATTGCCATCATGGCTTCATGTCAAGCTGCTGCCTTCCTTTGTAAAGCAGGAAAAAAATCTAATACAAAGTGAATCCAGTAGAACTTTTTATTGCCTACCTGGAATGGGTGACAATAGTTGAAGAAACTTTTGGCTCTCAAAATGGTATTGGTGCCCTATTTGTTGGTACTCGCCGATACCGATACCACCATTTTAGGGCAGTATCAGGGCCCTGTCCGATACTGGTATTGGTATCGGTGCAACACTATTATAAAGAAGGCATTTGCTGAAAAACGGCAAGAAAAATATCCAAAAAATTATGAAATACCAAAGAAAAGTAATTAAAAAACTACATGACAAAATAATTCAGTGGCTCCGGCCTGTAATACACCGTGCCATTTGCCAGCGAGCCACCGGAACTGTCACTGGAACTGCTGCAATGCAGCCACTGCCACGAATGGAGCTCAGCCCTGCTGGGAGCATGGGGTGCCTGTTAGACGTGAAGCTCTCTATATCATCAAAAATACAAGGTTTTAAAAAGTAAAAACAATGCAAAGCTTTATATATTTAATAGTTTGTATTAGCTGTGAATACATTTTTAATTATAAACACTATACAATCAAAGTAACAACTGCTTTTACAGTTCTGCTAAGACTACTTATCTTTAATGGTTAAAGTCATTTAAGTAATTTTTTTAAAGTAATTTTGTTCTATTTAGTTTTTGTAATTTTGTTTTAGCAGAATAATAGTGATAAGATGCTTCAATCTAAATATATTAATTTATTGTTGGTAAAATGTTTAAATCATTTCTTTAAATTAGCTTAAAATTTGCAATTTGAGTAAATACTAAAAGGCATTATTATGTTAAACTTAGAATAAATAAAGAAATATGGTGGAGATGATATGAGGAAGCAAAATGGTGGATTCATCGGAGTAAAATGAAGCTTTTCTGTAATGTGATATTAAGTTCAATGCTCATACAGGTAGAACACATATTAATGTTGTGATTTTATCTTAAATGCTAATCCAGGTAGGATGCTACATTATTGTTGTGGATATCTATTCTATTCTATTCCCAGCCAGCTAGAAATTTATATTTATTATTTTATTAATATCTGAGGATTACGTGGTACATGTATTTGTTGTAATGACACATGTTCAGTCTACCACAAAGTCGTGGTGTAATAACTGGTGAGTAGTTCGTAGATATGGTATCTCGCTCCCAAACCACTGCAACACCAAAGCAATACCTCTAAGTCTATGTATTTTTTTAAATGTTAAACTAAAATATGTCATGAAATTTTATGTCACATTCTCTCTCTCTTATTATTTTTTTGTTATTTAACCTTTTTTTAACCCGGAAAAAAATCCCATTGAGATTAAAAACCTCTTTTGCAAGAGAGTCCTGGCCAAGAGGCAGCAAAGTTAAATAAGAAACATAGATACATTCAAATAAATGACAGGTACATAAAAAAAAAACATATCAAGTAAAACAATTACAGATAATTGAGGCTGCTTCAAATTCTTTCACTTTCAACTTAGAAGCATTTAAAGCTAAATTCGGTCAATTTTCAATTACTTTCTAATCTTCCCCATTTCTGTTTGGGCAAAAGGAACAGTGAGCAACAGCTGATGGTTGGATCTCAGCAGAAGAAGCCATGCTTTACTGTGAAAGTAAGGTGCAAATGTAAGAGGGCAGTAATCCAAGAAGGGTCTTGTAAATAAAAGTGTACCAATGACACTGCCTTCTGGTAGAGAGGGAAGGCCATCACACCTGAGAGGACAGGTCACAGTGATGTCATGGCTCTACATTAAGGCTCTACAGAACCTTAATGAAGAATGGGAAACAGAGTCCAAAATTTGAAGGCATGAAGAAGCAGCATTCTTCTAAAAAAAGGTCACCAAAATCTAACACAGATAAAAACCTGGCAGAGACAAGGCACGTTTTTACTCCAAAAGAAAAACATGTCTTATTACGAAAGAAGAAGCTCAGTTTAACTTTTAATTTCTTTTATCAGTAAAAGGTTTGAAGGTAAGGGAGTCATCAACTCCAATTCCAAGGTATTTATATTCATGTACACTGCATGAAAAGTGGGATTTTCGTCAATATGCGGCACTGTAGATTGTCGTGGAACTTCAGGTTAGCGGCAGTTTTCGCCGAAAACTCCCGTAAATTGTCAGAAATTGACGTGGACTTTCTTAGGCAGTGTTCCCCCCAT
>NW_015155483.1:0-2202 GCF_000732505.1 Cyprinodon variegatus | reverse complement strand
TCCATCCATCCATCCATCCATCCATCCATCCATCCATCCATCCATCCATCCATCCATCCATCCATCCATCCATCCATCCATCCATCCATCCTGACATGTTGTGGGTGAAAAATTGTATGGCCTTTATAGGTTTCATCCACCCCATTTATATTAATACTTTTATTGGGCTATTGATAGTCTGCAAGTGTTGAAAGAAACAAAACAGTTCTAATTAAATGAGTTGGAGTTAACTAAGATAATTCAGAGTTATTAAAATTATTAGCTTCATCTACATTCTATGTAAAACACAGATAAAAGAAAAGAATGAGCCCTAAGAAGAGAAAAAGAAAAAAAAAAAGCAGAGCAGGCATGACAGAAGGGTTGCTCGCCCAGCTTGGGAAACATTCGGCTTCAATGCTGTCAGTCAAACGTGCACTCCACCACCACCCACAGGCACACATATGCGTCCATTCTTGCTCTTCTCTATCCAAGTCCAGATGCACCTGAAGGAATCAAGGCAGCTCCCAAAAAGCACAGAATCCCAAATGCCTGCATTTTTCAGTGTATGCGCATTGTGAAAGAAAGAGAACCCAGATGTTTCTTTGCCCTTGCTTCTTTTTCTCTCCCTTCTTGCCTGGTGGGGTGTCTGATGGCCATGGACGTGTTCACTCTGTTGTGACTAGTACCAGATGTGCTCCATTGACCCAAATCACCTAGGCAGTAGACATGCCACATAGTCCCGAATCCTCAAGACCCACCACACAATCACACACACACCTGTTTCCATTCATGAGCAATGCCTTGAGAGATGCATCCTGGGAAACGGTGTCAACTTTTTTTTCTCTTCTTGTTTATGTCTTTCTCACTCTGCTTCACCATTGCTGCCTTTTGCTTTTTTGGATAAATATGATTTTGGACATATTTTGATCTTTTGGGGAATTATTGACAAGGAGTAGGGATATTGATCTAATTTATAAACACAGAAAATAGCTGGTGCTCAGAAACCAGACTTTCTGGAAGGAGTCCTGTTTAATTTTTGACCTTGTTTTAGGTTACTGATTCAAAATTAGCTTAAATAAATACACCTGCATGCCCTCTGAGTACTCCAAAGGTCAAAGTCATTCAAACATTTAAAGAATGGTAATTAAATTACCCTTGGTGCTGAATAACTTTAATTTGGTAGCTACACAAATTGCTTCCAGCTTTCTGTCTTCTACAAAGCTCCCCCTTCAGCTAGTCTCTTAATATTTTATCAAGCAGGACTTATAGCAACAAACATGAACTCATTTTCTAAATCTTAAGCAATCAAAGCTAATTCCGACCATTTAAAAAAGAGCCGGTGGTTTTTGTTAGTTTTGCTAGCAGGACGACACACTGAGAGACGGGGAACTTTATGATGCAGGCTTAAGCTAACATAAGCTCTTCAACGCCAAATGAACTTCCACACTCTGCTCGCCTGATTTATTATGTGAAATAAAAATTGGTCCCTATGTAGAATTAGTGGGTTTTCACAGGGGTAGAAAAGAGACCTAGGGCCTATATTTTAGCAGCCTTGTGGGCAGTTTTTAGCCCAGCTGGGTCTCCTTAATATAGTTCAACTCAGGTCCAAGTGTGAACAGCCACAATGCTCTACAATAACTCTCCATTTTGATCCTGGCCCATTGCCAGCACATCTACTACCTGAGTCTCTTTGAAGAGCGACACATTGGCCTGGGTATTTAACCATGCTGTTTGAGGTCCTGGTGCTGGAAGCAGAGAGGAAGAGAGAGGAGAGATAGAAAGAGAGAGATAGATGTAAAGAGGAGGGGAGAGACTGAAAATGACTGCAGTGGCAGAGGCAATGGAGGCTTGAACTCTGATGAAATAATCCAGTTTGCTGAACTGACAGTACAAACAGACAGAGAGATGAGCAGCGGTTACAGAAAAGCAACCCTGTGGTGACCTGAAGTTGTTCCATAACAAACTCCATCCTCCCATCACTTCTAATACAAAGTCCTCATCTGTATCAGTTTTTTTTTTCTTTTTGTCAAAAATACTGATGAATACTATGCTTTAGGCATACCGTATTTTTTGGACTGTAGAGCGCACCTCATATAAGTCGCACCGACTACGTTTTTTTTGTTTTCACTGGAAACATACAACTCAAATTTCTTATGGGGAGTGTGGGCCTTGTGGGTTAGAGCACTGCACTTGTTATCTGAGAAGGTTGCAAGTGCCCGGTTC
>NW_015155482.1:0-2203 GCF_000732505.1 Cyprinodon variegatus | reverse complement strand
TTTTCCCTAAAGCTTTAACTGCTGGATCAATCAACCATTATCAAGATGCATTCATTTTAAGGCTTTTACACATCATTACTATGAGAAACCAATAAGTGTGAAGGGTGCAGAGGAGGATTTATTCTATTGGAATATAAACAAGTTTTTGCATAACTCTGTGAATCAGGCTGGAGTCCAGCTTGTTGTCAGGTCGTTTGAGTTTAGCTCAACTGTCTTCTCTTTAACTCTGGACTCATTTAGCCAAGTCTGGCTGGTGTGTTTGGAACAAAGCGCCATCTGTGTTTACCCGCTTCTCTACGGGCTTGGATGCAGAACAGCTCGCAACAGGCATCCATGCTCCACTTTCTCCACCGTCACCTTCACCCGCCGCCTTCTTCTCCCCTCCCCTTCTTAAATTTCTGCTGGGAAAAATACTGAAACGAGCAATTTGGCTTACTAAGCTCTTTACTTTCTTCTTTCGTCTGTTACAGAAAGGGAAGGAAACTGAACGCTCAGACGTCAACTCTGTTTTAAAAACAAAAGCTGGTGATTTTATCAGGGAAAACAGATTTCATGTTACTGCTAAGAAATATTAAAACACTGACTGATATTGCTTTTCCATTTACCCACTTCATTATAAAAGAGAAAGGCCCAGAAACTCCTCACATTAAAAAGAAGAGATAAAATGTTTACTTGCTTTAAGAAGCATGAAGTCTGGAAATATTTCCATCTTGTTTTTAATCTGTTTCTTGGGCTGTCTCGTCACGCCAGGCCATCAAGATGCTTACAATTTCTGACTGAAGGAACCCAGGAAACATAGCTCTCTGCTTTAAAGGCTTAAATAGTCGAAACGCAGCTCATGCATTTCTTAACGTATTGCAGAAAAGGAAGAATTTGAGTGAGTGTGTTTTAGTCGGTCATGACAGAAGGGCTTACATCTGTCGTAGAAAGCCAGATTATGTTTGTCTCTCTGCAAGAGAGCAGACAGCAACAACAGTCGCCTTTTGTCTGATTCATTTCTATCGGTTTGCTTCCAGTACCTTGGTCAGGCCTTTTTTCTCACAGTAAGCACATCAACTCTGGTTGATATGTAGTTTTCACTCTCCTGAGCCACTAGATTTTAGAGCTGGTTAGGTCCAAGTCAGCGGCATGTCCATTCTCAGATCCCTCGACCGGAGGTGAAGGGATCTCGTCAGGAACGCCGTTTAAGTCGGACCGGGATGGTTGTCTTTCTGACGTCTGTGACGATGATCCATCGCCGGGTCTGGGCAGCGGAGCCCCATTCACACATGTCCCCCCTTCAGATTTCCCAAAGTTAAACAGTTTTCCAGGGTTGAAGGCCTTACTGGGTGACTGAGAACGCTCCTGAGAGCTGCTACCTGATGATGAAGATGATGAAGATGCTGCGGCGTTAGTGGCCGCTGCAGAGGAGGACGAGGAGGCGGCTGCTCCTTCCTTCTTGTTCTCGGGTGACTTGAGGAACTTGAAGCTGAGAAACCCGGGTAGCTTGGGCTCGCTTCCGGTGGGCGACTGAGGGGAGCGGGCTCCACTTGAGGAGAACTTACTCTGCAGTGGGATGATCTGCTTTAGCTTCATCACATTGTTGTTTGCCAGCAGGGAGCTGGGCCTCTTGGGTTTATCAGAACCACTAGCTCCTCCTCCCCCTCCACCGCCACCGCTGCCTCCAGAACGAGATTTGCTTCCATGATTCTTGTCGTGGTGATGGTCCGTGGAGGAGTCACCTTTGCTGTCATCCCGCTCCCGCTCCCTGCGCGCCATGTGCTCCGCCTGCCTCTGCCTCTCCTCCTCCTCCCTCTTCCTCCTCTGCAGCTGCTGGTAATGCTGCTGTGCCTGGCGCTCATGCTTCTGCAGAGGAAGGGGGGTAAAGGTGTTTACTAGATCAGCATTAACTCTGCTAACTATTCCAATATTGCTCTGCTGCTCCCCATCTAACAAATCCCCTCACTGCAGGAGAAAGGCTGCACTGCAGAGTTTCTCTCATTATGTTGAGCTGTTAAGCATTTTGCTTCCATAAGTTAAATACAAATCAAGTGAAGAAGAATCAATTTCCCCACAAACAAAACAAACACGTAGGGTGCTGCAGTAAAAGTAGCATCCTGAAATAGATCATATATCCATCCATCCATCCATCCATCCATCCATCCATCCATCCATCCATCCATCCATCCATCCATCCATCCATCCATCCATCCATCCATCCATC
>NW_015155481.1:0-2204 GCF_000732505.1 Cyprinodon variegatus | reverse complement strand
TGCAGCGAGGCTAACTGCATGCAGCGAGGCTAACGGCGTGCAGCGAGGCTAACTGCGTGCAGCGAGGCTAAGTGCGTGCAGCGAGGCTAAGGCTTTATCCTGCCTCCTTTTTCAAAGGTCAGGATCTGATCCAGCCTGGATAAAGACAGCTAGGACTGATTTAAAGCACTTTGTAGAAAAGGCAAAGAAGAATGAACAATCTGGGATTCACATGGAAAATAATAGAATCTAGTCGACTTTTTCTACATGTTTGTTCATTTGCATAGTTGTTCTTAAATAGTTTTTATATATTAAAATAAAAAGCTGACTAATAGCTTCTCCATTATTAAACTGGTTGATTATTTTTTTTAGGTTTGTGACCCAATATTGGAGCATGAAACACAGATTAACCTTCACAGCCTGAGAAGGGAAATATTTATGGACAAACAATAAAACTGGAGACGAAATGATGTTTGGTTTTTAAGTGTTTTTATAATGTCTTTTGTTTTTTTCATTCATATAAATATACTGGTGTGATAACTTTGGATACGTTTGATTGGTTTTTGATCTACGTTGGATTTATAGCCCCCCCCCACCGCTCTGGAGAGCTCAGCTGCAGTGAAGCTCTGTGATAACAGTGTGTTGGGCCAGGGATGCATATCAGCTGGAAACCACCTGCCTGATGCTTTCTGAGGCCATAAACCGATCAGCTGATTCCACCAGAAGGACTGGGATCACTGATGAGGACATTTCTGAAGTCAGTGCTGCTCTTGGTGGGTTTTTGGGGTACAGGTGTTATGGTTCTCATTTGTTGTGACTCTGAGTTTTCTGTTATCAGTTGTTTTTATTTTCCATGATATTCTAGCGTTCTTTAGTTACTCTCTGCTGCCCCCTTGTGATTGTTTTCTTTCCCCACACCTGCTCCTCATTCAGCTCGTTAGTCCATCCTTTGTTCTGTTCTCCTTAAATACTCCACCTCTGCAGTCACTCAGTGCTGCTTCCTTCTCGTTGCTGTACTCGTCTACTCAGCTCATCTCCCCGTTGCTCCTCAGGATCATTTTTCCCCTGATGTCTCCATGGATTTTGGTTTGTTAAACTTTTTAGTTGGATTTCTGGATTTTTACCTCTGTTTCCTTGTTCTTCAATTAAACCTGTCAGAACGATCTCTGCTTCGGCTCTGCATCTGGTCCTTAAGCAACCTAACCACCCACTGTTAACAACAGGAGTAAAGGGGGGGCTGAATCATGTCACCCTTTAATGGTTGATCTGTTGAAAAAGCTCTATTGTCTGTTCTGTGTTGCAGGAATCGGAATAAATCCTGTTTAGATCGGGATCCTCTGAACGCACACAAACCGGTTTCCACGCACCAACACCGCCCCCTCCACTCGGGTTTGTTCCTCGGCAACCGCACGGTTAACAAGAGGATGATTGGAAAGAGGCAGCGTTTCCATGGCAACAGAGGGGGCTGAGTCATCGTCACTGCAGTGGAAGCGTCTGAGGGTGTCTCAGCAGAGAACCATTCACATCCACCCCAGCAGGAATAAAAACACGTAAACAGAGAAAACAAGAGAAATGTTCCGCCTCATTAAAATACGTTTAACTGTTAATCCCACATTTTAGCATTCAAAGTATTTTCTGATTTGTCTGATGTAACATTCCAATGATTAAAGTTTTCATTATATATTTATATCAGTGTTAAATCCTGCGATCAAACAGGTACAGAAGTTTGTTCTGTTTAATCTGTTAGACTTGGACTCAGAAAAGAAGATAAATGAGTGACAGTCTGTCTTTAGTGGCATATCTCCATCCGTCCTTCCATCCCAGGTCAGCATCTTCCCATCTATCCATCTCCTACCTTCTAACAAACCAGCAGAGTCTGTAATTAACTGGTGATGAAGAGTGAAGCAGCAGCAGGTTCATGAAGGGAGAGGTTCAGGTTATTACGGCGTATTTAGAACTGTTATTGGCCTTTATTACACAGTAGTAAAGACATATGCAGATTATCATAATCTGTGTTATTCCAAACCATTGCCCCCCCCTCTCGCTGCTCTGCATTATTAATGCCGTAGTAGCAGCAATACGATACGGGCTTCAGGGTTGGATCTACAGGATCTGTGTGTTTTTGTTGGGGAATGAATAAATATCAGCCTGCAGGTGTGTGAGTGCATAACGCAGCCCAGCTTTGAGCCCTGATGTCCTGCACGCTGTCAGGCTCCATGTGGGTG
>NW_015155480.1:0-2208 GCF_000732505.1 Cyprinodon variegatus | reverse complement strand
CGGTATATATATATTTTTTTTGTCTCGTGTACTTCTCAAACAAACTACCTCTGATTGGATTATCAAAGTGAGAAACGTTGCAACACTTTTTTATCTCCCAACTACTCTGAGACGATTGTCCCGACACCGACCATGTAAACTTAAATCAAACCTACATCTGGCTGTTAATGATTGTAGCATATAAATACTAATACATGGGACATTTTTTTCACATTATTCTAAAGTCAGTTTTGCAATAAACCCCTTCCCTGGGATTATTGCAATTGGTAATAAATTAATTTCACATATCAAGTTATAGTACGTGAGGCAGACATCCTGTATATTTTTAAGGGTAGGCTTAAAAATGTCCTTTTTGATGAAGCTTATAGTTAGAGAAGCGCAGGTTATTCTGTGCTATCTCTATAGTTATGCTGCTATAGGCTTAGACTGCTGGAGGACATAGGGCGTCATTCTATCTCTATTCTCCCACTCTGCAGAATCTGCTCTCTCTGCTTTTTCTCATAGCAGCTTTGTTACTATATTTCTGTTTGGCCGTGACTCCAACCTGGAGAGAAATATCAGCTGTGCTGCTGCCATCATCACCTTTGTTTATAGATGTCCGACCTTGCCTGTTTATCAGTGTAGTCCTGTTTCTGTGACTGTGACTGGCTGGATGTGCTCTCTTCATCCTCTGACATGGGAGCTGGCTGTGTGTTTGCTGCATGGGGCCTCCTTTTACAGTTGTCTTTGTGTGATATGCAAACACAACTTGGGGCATAAATGCTAAATTCCTTTTGGGGAACAAAAAGCTAAAGCTGCTGAGTTTGGATGGAAAAACTTCTGAACTCTTTTAATTCTGGCTATAGGGTCTAAGTGGAGCTGAGGTTTGAATTTTGACTGGGTTCTTTTCAGCTCCGGTGTCACTCCTGATCCCCTTTCCTGTTGAAGAAAACCGTCCCCATAGCATAATGATGCCACTCCTGTGTTTTACTGCAGACATGGTGTGGAAATATGTTTACTCTAATATAGTGGCAAATCACAATCTTTGGTCATCTTAATCCAAACAGGTTTGGTATGAGATGCTTTTTAAGAATATCAGATTAAACAATAGAAAA
This sequence comes from Cyprinodon variegatus, assembly GCF_000732505.1. Taxonomy (NCBI): domain Eukaryota; kingdom Metazoa; phylum Chordata; class Actinopteri; order Cyprinodontiformes; family Cyprinodontidae; genus Cyprinodon; species Cyprinodon variegatus. The sequence continues at coordinate 1,114 of NW_015155480.1, read as the reverse complement.
GCTAACATTAACTGGAATGTTCTTATCTAAAACATGTTAACAACTAAACTGGGTCAATATTATAACATATTATGGTTCTAAAATTTTGCATAAATCATTTCATGGTGATGATCCAACTTCAAGACTTGACGCAAAAGGGAATTAACAAGAGAAGTTTTTAGGTGATAGAATCAAGCTTTAGGTCCAATTATGGATCCATTTATATGTTTTTCTGCTTTGTTAAATTAACTAAATAGAAAATTATTTATTTTACTTATTTTAAATGCCAAACTTCTTTTTTTTCTTTCTTTTTTTAATACATGCAAACTGAACATTTCAAAAGATTGTGTACTAAACAGCAACAAACCCAGAACCCAAGTCATACAAAAGAGCCATGTTTGAATAGTTTTCTTTCCTCGGTTATCTGTTACATGTAGACACATTAGTTACGCTTGGATTATTTATAGGTTAGGGTTAAGTGGGAAAGGAAAAGTAAATCCCCTCAAGGAAACTTGGAGTGTATTTGCTGTCAAGGCACATTTATTCTCCAACTGCATTCAGCTTTTATAAGGCTTAGTCAGAGATACTGACTGTATTATTTAGGTTTATTTCATTTATTATGACCTGCATTATTTTGGAAATAAGATTGTTTCTGCAAAAAAAAAAAAATCTAAGAATTAAGAAAATGTATTAAATTAATGGTGTATGACAGTGTGTCTGACAGAAAGAGAAGATGTATACATCCGGCTTGTGAAACATGATTGTTTAAATGATTGATTTTTGATGCTAAACTAATAGAAATAGCTGAAGTTAAATTCCATGTCTGTGAACAGAAACCTGGCTTCTAAGGTTCATTCTCATTCTGAGTTATTAATTTGATCAGAGTTCTAGGAACGTTTGATTAGTAACTCTTGAATTTCTACTTTCTTGGGGTATAAAGATGAAGTGACACAGAGACTCAAGCTACTAGCAACTAGCCTGAATGAGGATCCTTATTAATCTTCTCGCCGTTAGCAGGACAATAAAGGAAGTGAGTCAATGTGTGGCAGCTGTGCTGCTGCCATCAACACCTTTGTTTATAGATGTTGGAGATCGGCCTGTTTTTCAGTGTAGTCCTGTTTCTCTGACTGTGACT
>NW_015155479.1:0-2208 GCF_000732505.1 Cyprinodon variegatus | reverse complement strand
AGATAGATAGATAGATAGATAGATAGATAGATAGATAGATAGATAGATAGATAGATAGATAGATAGATAGATAGATAGATAGATAGATACGTCACACAATCCTTAACCGAAGTGGCAATTTAGTCATTCAGATGTGAGCCTAACATCATTTAGCAACAGGAAAAGCTTATTTTGGGGGCAATAAAAGAAAGCAGAAGTCCACCCTCTATCCAAAAAAGAGAAAAAAAAATGAACATGACCTGAGAGTGAACCACAGCCTGAAATAATGCCCATTTTCAGCTGGTTTCTGTGGTTTGCACCCAGAAGATGAAAAGTCAAACAAAGAACACAGAAAAATCGATCATGTCATCAGCTACAGTTACACAAGATGCAACGAAGCAGATTTCTTTATCCTCTACCCATAAATATTCTTCACTTGTGGCTTGGAGTTAATAAGGGAGACAAGAACACAAAAGTTCATGTATTCACTGTCTTCCTTTCAGTGAAAATATTTCAGTTCGAAACCATAGCATGGATAAACAAAAAGAAAGGACAAGACTGAGTAATCAGGCTGAACCTATTGCCATGGAGATGTTTCCTAACAACAAACTGACTGTCTCTTTAGTTCATACACCATATTTCCTGCGTTGAAGTTCAGCTTGGATCTGCTTACAGGAATTTACCTGTTTAGTGTCTCTTAAACCCTTCAAGCACACTGAACCTTTTCATAACAAGAGGTTTGAGGTGGGTTATGGACAAGTTGTGGGTTCACTGCCTATTCACGGTCACAGATGTGGGTTTGCAGCTGCTTGCAAGAAGATTTACTTATGTCAACATTAGCTTTCATGGATCAATACTGACACTTTGTCCCCGTTTTACTGTAATTTAGGAAAACAACACTTGACATTTCTGGGCTCCTGCAGGCATTTAGTAATACTTGGTTTGTATTCCTAAATTTGCTCAGGTTAAACATGTTTCATGCAGATTGCATATAAAAAAGTATTATGTAATGTTTATTATTTTCACTTTGCCCAGAAAAATGCAAGATGACTACACACTATTGCACTGCATTGCTAAAACTTTAGTAGCAGACAAAATTTGACTAATTTGGATAGTGTCTGTTAGCTTAGCTCTCCTCATCCAACATATGTACTTCCTGCAAAGGATGCGGAGAGCCAACCTGCCCCCACCCATCTTCAAGACCTTCTGCAGGTCTACCGCTGGTCAGAACGTTCTCTATGGTGCTTCTGTAGAAGGTCTTGAAGATGGAAGAAGCTGAGAAGGGTGGGGTGAACAGCAGAGAAGATCATCTGTGCTCTTCTTTGCTCCATAAAAGAAATTGCATCCTAACACTGCATGTCCCGAGCCCGTAACATTATCAATGACCCCTCACACCCCCACCAAGGACTGTTCTCCCTGCTGCCCTCTTGGAAGAGGCTTCGAAGCATCCGATGCAGAACCAGCAGATTCTGAAACAGCTTCTTCCCCACTGCAATCAGCCAGATTTACTGTTGAAAAAAACTCCAAATCATGTCACAGACTCTGCATCAAACTGACTACATCCAATCAAATGCACATAATTGCACCATATATGCTATAATAATGCGCTGAACTTCCATATCAATGTATCATTTTGCACCAATATTTTTTTCTCCCACACTGTTTACATTCAATCTATGCTGCACCTTAAGAAATTGAAATGTCATGAGAACAGTACAAAAAATCGCTAATGTAGGTTTGTAGGTTTGCGACCAATTATGGAGGGGGAGTGGTGGCCTAGTGGTAAGAGCGTTGCGATTGGGTCTCAGAGGTTCTCAGTTCAAGTCCCACACATTCCCATTGAGCCATCCCATTAGTGCTCACGAAGGGAATGGGTTAAACGCAGAAAGTTAATATCATTGTGTGGTACTTGTGACAGGGTAATGACAATAGCAGTTTTTAAAAAAGATAAGAAGTGTAATATGTCACAGATGCCTGTAATACACAGTTCCATACCAAGTCTCACAAAAGTTTAAATTCTAACATTATGGTTAGAATTTAAACTTAATGCAAAACAACTACACATAGAGCAAAAGTGTTTAAATAATTATCAAATACATTGAAATAACTGAAGTAACTGGATCAACACTACTAATGCAAGAATTATGTTTGACATAAAAAGTCACTTTTACTTCATGTAGGAATATTCTCACATGTTTTGGGCCTCAGAGAAATTGCTGCTGTCTGCAG
>NW_015155478.1:0-2210 GCF_000732505.1 Cyprinodon variegatus | reverse complement strand
AAAAAACAGCAGCTAACATAAAGAACCATGAAATCTGTTTTCATGGAACATTTTTTTTTCTTCAACCTCTAATATGTTTAATGGACCTAATGAATGATTTTCTTAGTTGCTATAGTTTCCATACGCATTAACAGCAGCATTCTTCTTCATCATCCTTCATCTTCCTCACTTTTGCAGCCGTAATGCTGTTTCTGTCTGACACATTCTCCTATTTGTTTTGTTTTCTCATTTCTATGTTAAAATCTCTAATCCCAGTGGTGTATTTATGTAGAATTTAGAGTTGAGGATTTGAGTTTGTGAATCAGACCCCAGTACAGCTGGTGTAAAACGCTGATTGATCCAGCCTGACAGGAGGTTCTTAAAGCCTATCGGGAAGAAGCACAATCAGTTTTATTTCAGATGTATGTTTCTGTGACCTTGAAGGAAATTCAAATTCAATGAAACCAATAAAAGAAATTAAAATTATATCATTCAGCTTCTATCGATTAATTGAGTTATGTCTGGTCTACTGTCCTTCAGCCATTTTGTGGTCTGAATTAAAAACATCCAACTGCGACGTTTCAGCTTTTATCCATTTATACCAGGATCACTGATGGTTGTGATGATGAACATACAGCTTCCTTACATCTATAATTGGGTAGAAACTACCTCCTTTATGCCACTTCCTGAAAACAGGATATCATGTAAGTGCAACATGGAGTTAAATTTAAATTCAATTAGAAATATTTCTTTCATTTAATCAGCCTTAGATTTCCAAAGAACAAACATTGTGATTATACAGAATCAATTTGTAACTGATATTTATACATAATTACAACATCCCAACAAAGATGCTTTAAATATAACTAACCAACCTGCAATATTTATATAGTGACAAGATAATTTATACTGTAATTACTGCATGTGAAACCAGTTCCTGGAACAGCCAGACATGGTTGTTAGAGGTTGTGTGACACTTGTGTGAGTACACTTAATTAGATATTGTTATACCTCACCCACATGCCTCCAATGCCTTTTATTTAAGAAATCCACTGGTCTCTATTTATTCACTGGATTGCTGATTGCCCAAAAGAAGTGAAGCCATTGTCCGCCATGCTGGTATTCCCCACCCCCACAAAGACGCGGAGTCAAAATGCCTAAGAAACAACCAGTTTACCGGCTGTGGGAAGTCGTTTCACAAGTTATTTCACTGTCAGTGGATGAACTAACCAAGAAAATCTTGGTTAGATGCTGTCGTGGATGATGCCGTCGTTCCTTTAGTGTTTGTTGCATTTCTCATTTGAAAAAGGTATGTGCTGAAATATATTGCATGTTATTTTGTGGGGAAAAAAAAACTCAAACATTTGACCTATATGTCATGTGTAATAATTACATGTATATTACATGTACAGTACATCATCAATTTAGCACTTTTAGCGCACCTTTATTATTATGCTCCATTATCACATTAATTTTATTCAGATGGATTTGTATAATATTTTATTTTACATGATTTATAGACTTAATGTGCCTATTTTTTTTTATAAGTTAAAGTAATCTACAGATGCTATAATTCCCCCTGAAAATGAGAACATCATCATTGCAACTAGGGAGTACCAATATGGCGGCTAGTGGCTTCACTTCAACGCCGTGCTACCAAGGGGCACCAATAATCCAGTGAATAAATAGACATCATTGGTTACATCCAGCAACATGGGAGGGAGCTGAAGTGTTTCCGGTGAGAACGCCGACAGTTGGGAAGAATGCGTCAGTGAGGAGAAACAGCTGATGGCTCCGCCGTTTTCAGGAGAAACGTCTTCTTCATGCATCTAGATGGAGCTGCGATGTCTTACTAGCCCTGGTCCTGTGAGTTGCCAACTTCCTGGAAAAATAAAAGGGACACCTCATGTTAGCCAGCTGACCCGATTGCCTTTACCCCTCCTGGCGTGATTTTTTTTTTAGCCCCCCTTTGTGTGTGAAATGTTTTTTTTTTTAACTATTTGATTCAAATCTGCATTGAATTAGATGCTTATTTGTGAGTGGCATGAACACATGAAAAACAAATTATTATCGAGCTATTCACTTTAATACTATTTCAATCTGAAAAACTCGCACAGAGAGAAAAGATAATTAGAAGAATTTTATTGATAAGAAGTATAGTCTTTGGCGCTCAGGCCTCGGCAGGAACATTCATGCTGAATTATGCTTTAACATGCATAAGTAGATGAATG
>NW_015155477.1:0-2211 GCF_000732505.1 Cyprinodon variegatus | reverse complement strand
ATCAGACTGGTGAGGAAGAGGATGAGCATCCTTGAGGGTTCTGGCATTCAACCACCGGAAGTCAGTGCAGATCCTGAGGTTTCCATCCTTTTTCCAAACCATCACCAATGGTGAAGCATACTCACTGACAGACTTTCGAATTATCCCTTTTTCCTCCATATCTGTCAGCACCTGCCGTAACTTTTGGTAATGAGCAGGGGGAACTCTCCGATAGGGCAAGCGAAATGGGCGATCATCCGTGAGCCGAATGCGATGGACGAAACCCTTAGCTTCACCACAGTCTAACGAATGTTTGGAAAAAACATCGTTGTAGCGCTCAAGTAAACTGACTAGTCTCTCTTTCCCAGCGTTATCTGTGGTACAATTTCTTATGTCAACATCTGCCAGACCAACTTTTTGCAATCTTTGTTCAAGTTCTGAAAGGCTATCAGGCATCACAGATTTTTCTGAGATGGACTTTTCAATCTGTGTGGAACCCTGCAGAATCTCAAAATCTTCTACAGCCATACAAGGAGACACATCAGCGAGTTTACAGTTTTTCCTGAGGGTGATCGGCTTGTCAGACAGGTTTGTGACCTTCATACAGTAGGAACCCATCTGTCACCCCATAATGGTGTTATAACACGACCAACCATAACATTCCGTGGCATGGACTTTGACGTAGTAGGCTCAACAACAACTGTGCTTCCAGGGGACATAGGAGAGTTACTGGGTAGTTTTCCCCAAACAAGATGCTCCCTCTGTGCTGCAAGTGTGACAGATTGTCGCAGTGTGACAGTGCCGATTTTTTCTGGCTGTTCTTCCCCTCTCCAACGTGATGTACTAGCCATCAGGTCCAAGAACTGTTCACATTCAGGAGATGCTGTCGAACTGTCCCTGGAAATAAGACGCCAATAATCATCACTATCTTTTAACTGATGCATGAGGAACTTGATCACATTTGTGCCTATTATTAAATCATCTCTCTGACCTGGCACCACAAGTACTGGAACGAAGCAGTTCTGTCCATATATTTTAAACTCAACTTCATAGATACATTTAGGTTTAGTTATTTTCCCACCACACCCGACTAACACCACTTCTTGCGTCAAGGTTTTAGCTTCTGACAAAACATTCTCTCTAAGCATTCTTTCCTCTGCTTCTTCACTGAAGGTACATGCCATAGAACCTGAGTCTATCATCCCCCGCATCTGAAACTTTGAGTTCACAGTAACTGGTGCATAGAACAACTCATCATAAGGTTCTACCGTTTGTGTATTTTGGATAATCACCTTAGCATCAACTGATACTGCTTCACATGCATTGAAATAACACTGTACGAGTTCGCTTTCACCATTTAGGGTTTGTAAATCACTACCCACACGTCCCCTCCCCAAATGCGGGTTCTTCAGTTTAAATGCTGTTGCCCTCCAAGAGGACATGGGGTCTCAGTATTTTGTCTGACATCCTTGTTTGGGCAGTCCCTCTTGATGTGACCAGGTTTGAAACAGGATAAGCACAAGCGGTCTTGTCTGCAATGAGCCAAAGTTGAGTGTTCTGTGGACCGGCAAACCTTACAGAACTTTCTCTGCAACTGACCATGAGAGGGTTTTCTGAGCACAGTCTGGTTATTCTGAACAAGGGTACGGTCAAGCAGACTAATAAGAGTCCTTATACAGTTGTCATCTAAATGAGGACTGAGGTTGTCGTTCCCCTCAACCTGAGCAAGAGAAGAACCTGGAGAACTGAATGAAATTAGCTCCTCAGGAGCTTGAACATGTGATGACAAACCCTTAACCAAGCTGGGACGATTTGGTTTTGCTTTCATCTGGATCTGATAGCGATCGACGTGTTCCTGTATTTCTTTAGCTGTCCACTTGTCAGGTGCTTTAAATCGTAAGACTGCAGCAAGAGAGGGATCTGGACAATACTTGACAAACATCATCGTTACCTCTCGGCTAGGGTCATCAATATGTCGCCCTTGTCTGCTCAGAGCCTCCTCAGCTGCATCAATTGCCTTGTTGAGGCGGAGCCAGTACTCAACAGGGTTTTCTCCTATCTGAGGGACAGTGCCATAAAAGTCTGCAAGGGGCATACTTGAACTTGTTGTTTCACCAAAATGTTGCTTTAGTATGTCAATGATGACTTTTGGGTTGTCCTGAGCCTTTAGGGCTGGATTGCTACGGAGTGTAACCTTCACAATGTCCCTAGCTTTTCCCGTTAACTTATATA
>NW_015155476.1:0-2212 GCF_000732505.1 Cyprinodon variegatus | reverse complement strand
ATAACTGCGATTAAATTCAGTGTAAACAAATGCCATATGTTGCCACCCCTAAAAAATTCCTGCCCCCCTCTTGCCACCCCATAAATATTTTTCTAGATCTGCCCCTGACTAAAGGAGAGCCACTGATGGACCAACCATACAGCTGCGGCTGCACAGAGGTGAGGAGATTCCTTTTTAAACATCTCCAATGCTTTTTAGGGGGTAATTGTCCGGTTTCAGTGTGCTCTCAGGACACCAAAAAGTATTTCATAAAATACCAAGGTACAATTTGAACTTCTGAGAAAACATGTTGTCCCACCTAGGAAAAAACATTTGCATGTTTTCTAAGCCAAAACAAGGTTTTGCTATCTACAACAGACTATTGACTGGTTCTGGGGGTGTTAAAAGAGTTTTTATACTAGGCTACATTATGGCACCTTTTTATATAGAAATTTTTACAATGGACTATGGCTGGATGCATTGCACAGAGGAGAAGGAGTCAAATTCAACAGTTTCGGGAAATGTGAACAGCCGAGACTTGGGAGCACAGACACAAGTCAAGGTAAAATCCTGTACTCTTAACGGATTTACGTAAATATGACATTCCACTTGAAGGGAGGATCCCCTTCTTTAACGTTCCACTTCATTCTGCCTCTGTGTTATGATGTGGATGACAGATGCAAAGACTTAAAAATGTATAGTTATTATAGTATAGTTAGAGTTAAAGTAGGCCCCCCACGTAGCTGTTCTCCAAAAGTGCCTCAGCAGCTGTACGCAGAAAGCGTAGTCGTGGATCTCTGCCCACTGGTCACCACCAACCCGTTCGCGTTTCTAACTGGTTTTCCCCACTCAGTGACACACCCACTGAGAAGCCCACTTTGGTGACTGGCAGCTCCATAGTCAGAAACGTGGCATTAGAGACACCAGGGACCATAGTCAAGTGTTTGCCGGGGGCCAGAACGGGCGACATCAAATCCTACCTGGAACTGCTGGCTAAGGATGTCATGATTTTATCAAGTGCTCTGACCCACATGCAGAAAACCAACACAGAGAAACCAGGGAAAAGTTTAACATGTTTATTGAGAAGGATGTGATGAGTCCAGTGGTGCTCAGAACACTGTTCAACCAGAACTGGAAAGTGAGGGGAAGACAATGCAGTTAGTTCAGACTCAGTGGGAAATTTGATTTTTGAACTTAAAGAGGTTAAATAGGTTGCAGACTCACGTTTCCAGAAAATGGTTGTCTGTTATTGACTCCAGTCGGTGTGGGGGTTTTCCAGTGTTTGTCTTATTCGATGGAGGGCGGACAGGGTTTACCCAGAATGCGGTTGTTCGTTGGTGAACGGAGAAGCTGACTGCCAGTTAGCTTTCCTGCCGAACTTGAACGGTTGTTGTGGAGATGAATCCCCTGCTTAGAGAGAAGCCCCAAACGATCCTTGGGGGAAAGGGTTGATCAGAACCACAAACTTGAATCCTCAGCTCAGTTTGATTCTCACAAGATCCTTCCAGGGGTTCCATGGGAGAGAAGGTCCGAAACATCCAGTTTGCAGGATGACTTCCTGCCGAGAGGCAAAAACAAAACAGTGAGGTTAAAACACAGGTAGAGCAAAACTCAGTTTGACTCAGCAAAACTCAGCTTGGCTAGAGTACCCAAAACTGGCAAACACTCTGGCAACGAGGTAGTGGCAGTCAGCAGCTTAAGAACGCTCCGTTAATGAGGTAACCCTCCGCAGGTGTGTGAGGAGGCCAACTGGAACCAGGCGCCGCCTCGTGGAGGAAGGAAGACAAACACAAACCACACAGACTGGAATCCTAACAAAGGATAAGGTTGCATACTGTCAGATTGTTATTCACGCTGGCGGTAATGACACCCGGTTACGCCAATCACTAAAATTAGTGTTGCTTCAGTGTGTTAGTTTGCCAAAACAATGTGGGACTCTGTAATCTCCTCCTCCATTTTAGATGTGATTAATCTATCTCTGTTACAGGGATATGTACCTAAGGCTTTTAAGGTTGCTGTAATTAAACCTTTCCTTAAGAAACCGTCTCTTGACCCAGATGACTTGGTCAGTTATAGACCTATATCCAATCTTCCTTTACTATCTAAAATTCCTCAGAAAGTAGTTGCCAATCAAATGTGCGATCACTTCCACCATAATGAACTTTTTGAAGAGTTTCAGTCTGGCTTTAGAGCTCATCATAGCACTGAAACAGCTCTGGTGAAAGTCACTAAT
>NW_015155475.1:0-2215 GCF_000732505.1 Cyprinodon variegatus | reverse complement strand
AAAGGGAGTTTTTCCTCTCTACTGTCGCTACAAGCATGCTCAGTGCCTTCGATTGCCTTTGAGTCAATGAGTCGATGCAATCAACTGGTTTTCCTTAGATAGAAAACTTTGAATCAGTCTGACTGTATGATCTGGTGAACTGTAAAGTGCCTTGAATTGGCGCTATAGAAATAAACTGGATTTAATTGAAAGTTGAAGCTGTATGTAAAACTCACTATACATTAGACCAGAATCTGCTTTTTTGCTGGAAATTTGAGCAATTTTTTTTTTTTTTTCTTTTGTCCGGAGAAAAAAATATTTCAGTCCTGAATTCAGTGTAGATATAAGAAATATAAATGTTCCAAAAAAGGTCTATAAATGCTGCATAAAGTTGCTTAGCCTAGTCAATTTTCCCCTATTATATTATCCTACTTATATCAATATAAATAAATAAATAATAAATATATTTATACATATATATGGGATATTTAATTGCATATTCACACTGTTTTGATGGATGAAAAGGTTCAAGTCTGAAGTGTTTTTTTATTCAGGACAGCTGTTTATTGATATATAACTCCAATTCACTACATCTCAGGTCACTTTATAGAAACAGACCAATCAGATCATCCAGTCATTGACTTTGCCGGATTCTCTGATCTGGATGAGCATCTAGAGAAAGTAGCTTGCGTTGTGTCATTGACCCCACAGCAATCACCCTTTCTGGGTAGGATTTTAAAAATTCAATGAGAGAAAGAAGCAGAAACAAATAACGAGCATATTTCTCAGGTATAAAACAATTTATGAAAGTAACATTTTGCTTGACATCTAAATGTAGAAATGTTTTATTCAACACTCTGATGACTCTGCAGTCATTGGGTGCATTAAAGATGGACCAGAAGCTGATTATAGAGAGCTGGTGAAGTGCTTTGTGGTATGGTGTGGAAACAATCATCTGATCCTGGAGGTCAACAAAACAAGGAGCTTATTGTAGATTCCAGAAGAAACAGGAAGAAGTGTAATCCTGTTGACATCATGGGAGAAGAAGTGGAGGTGGTAGTGGAGTAGAAATACCTGGACAACAAACTGGACCGGAGACACAACTGTGAAGCTGTCTCCAAGAAGGTCAGAGCAGACTGGACTTCTAGAGGAAGCTCAGGTCCTTCAGATGCTGCAGATCTTCTATCAATCTGCTGTGGAGACTCTGATCTCTTCCTCCATCATCTGCTGCAGCATCTATTAAAAAAAAACAACCTCCTATGAGTCACTGCAATATTTTATTTTCCTTTGGGAAGAATAAACTATTTTGGTATTAATAAAAATCTAATTTCACCATAAATAAAAAGTAAGTAAGTAAGAGTGGAGAAGATGATGGTGAAGAAGATCACAGGATCCAAACCTGGAACTGTCAAGCATCCTATAGAAATAAACTGAATAGAATTTAAACTTTTACTTTGTAAATTCACAGTAAATGACTTTCAACTTGTACATTCCTTTCATGATAAGAACTGTAAACGTAAAGGGTCTTATTGTACTGATATTATTGTAACAGTACAGTAATTGATATTTAAGCAGTAACATTACTGTATATAGTTGTGCTTAATATGAAATTACTTTCAATTGCTGTAAATATGTTTGGCATTATATTGTTGTGATCCTCACCATGAAAGTCATGCAAAAAAGTATCAAATTATTTAATGTAAATTACCAGGAGCTGCTGTTTCAGAGGTGAATTTCTGCTGTTTTTTGTTTTATTTAATTTGGTTTTACTGCTAAGTGATGTGTTTTCATACGATTATTGAAGGGGCAGATCATAAAAATAAAGAAATAAAACATCATCATAGCCAGCGGGGATTTACCAGTAGGCAATACTAGGAAGTTGCCCCCATAAAACTCTGTTAACTTGTATCGTTAATACGACTATTCCTTATTTCTGCACATTAATTATGTTTTTAATTGAAATCCTTTCACTAAAATGCCATTAGAATGCTTATAATATTAAGTGTGTCTCAGCCCCCTGCTTCAGTTACCACCATATTGGATCAGTCCATTTGCTGCACGTGTTCAGAAAGGTCCAATCAGATAGCAGCAAACGAACAAACAAATGGTGCGAGGAGCAGTGTTGCCAACTTTTGTCACTATATTTAGTGACTTTTCCGACCCCACTAGCACTTTTATGTCAAAAAAGCTCCTAGCGCCAAATCTAGCGACTTTTTTCTGCTACTGGAGACTTTGG
>NW_015155474.1:0-2216 GCF_000732505.1 Cyprinodon variegatus | reverse complement strand
GTTTATTTGGCCCGTCTATCACCAACATAGGCCAATCAGCTAACCAGTATTTTCGCCCCTTCCCAAAATTACTTCAACGGAAGGTTTCGGAGTCCGGTTAGCGGTAATGCACCAAAAGTTGTTTTCCCAACCGCCATAAAACACAAGAAGACGAAGAAGGAGGGAATCAAGCAAATCAAAATCGCGGCGCCCATCACATTCAGAAAGTTATGCTTGATTATTATTGCTGTACTTCGGTATCATTATTTAAAATGTTGCGTGGAGAAGATTCCGATTGTTGTTTATAGTTGAAGAAAAAGTTGTTGTTCTTCTTCTGTTTCTGGAGGGGCATTACCGCCAACTACTGGAATGGAGTGTAAATCGCGATGTGCAGCCAGACGGAGATGACGCGTTCTGCTCATGAGCTCTTGTTATCAGAGAACCGAGCCAGGGAAAAAGGAAGCCGAACCCACCTCTGGAACTGGTCTGCAGTTATCTCGGTTCGGTTGTGTCTAGCTCGGTTCAGTTCAGTTTGCTTTCCATTTACACACAATGAGTTACTTCAGTTACTGAGCTCGGACCGGTCTCGGCACGTTTTTTCAAGGGTAGTGTAAATGGGGTAAAAGTTATAACTGAGAAGTGATTCTGTAAAGATGAGGAAACAGTGTGAGCTGTGCCCTGGACAGGGGTGGATTAGGCAAAACTAGGAGCTACCTAGGGCATACAGGTGTGGTTTATACAGGTGTTATTTATTAGCGCACATGAAGAGAAGATTAAAGGACTTAAACATGGAAAGGAGGGAAGTAAAAAGCTGCTCTTAAAGTTATAAAAAGGGACTTCTTCTTCTTCTTCTTTGGTCCAGCTAGCAGCTAGAGACGGCTAAGAACAGCTAGCAGCACACAGGAAAGCGTGGACTCTAGGAGAACGGGGGCACGCAGCATAAATCTGGGTCAATTGGAACAGATGCGCACTCGTTCAAAGCTTCAGCTGTTCATGCTGGGACAGCTGTCTATTCTGGAGAATGGAACAGTCTGCTATGATGGCTCTGAATTGGAACAGTACTAGGGCTGAGGCTGAGGACGTTTCACAAGCACACGAGCACATCAGAACGTATAAGTACACATACGGACAAACTGCTAAATGTCAAATCGAAAATATGGATCCCTCATTGCAAAAGGTTCTAAAGCAAAGACTTGCAAAATAAAATTTTAGGGCCCAAAGGGAAAAAAGGCAAAAACCATTAGAAAAGAAGACAACAAGAAAAAGGGAGAGAAGGGAGAGAAATACAGATCTAGAAATTGTCTGTATCTGTGTAACAGACCTGATGTCTTCTAATTTCAGGGGCCTCATGCCTGATCCAGGATTCTTATCATGCTTCTCATTTGCAGTTTTTTGCTGATGTTGGCTTCAAAGATAACTCAAACAACAGTTGCAAACATATTAGAATCAGATGGGGATACAAATTCACAGGCTAGTGATCTGAAACTGAAGACTTTCAAAAATCTTTGGTAAACCCTGCATCTCAGCAAGTCAATGTCAGGTAGAGTAAGAGGATTCAGAGGCTTGAAGCCAAAAAAACAAACAATCACTCTGGACTCTTAATTATTCAAATATTTTTTCTGTTTTTCAAAGAAACAGCACCATTTTAACATTATTTAAAATAAGTTCCACAGAGAGAATAACTGATTTAAAAAATAAATGTCAGGCCACTTTGAAAGGAATGTAAAATGTCGGATCAATGTCTGCTATCTTTGATCTTCCACTTTTCATAGTCTGACTCATGGAGATAACAGATCCAAGAGGGAACATGGACCCTCTCTGTCCCCAGCATCACTCCCTTAATCGCCCCAAGGCAGATACTGGTCAGAAGATGAAGCATAACAATATGACCACCCATTCAATGACCCCCCCTTCCCTTTTAACAAATCCTGTGTGTCAAAATGTATGGAAGCAGGTAGACTGTTTCAATGAAAAGGTGCCATTAAGCCCCTTTATATTTATATTGGAGAGCTGCAGCTCTTTGATATAAAAAAACACAACATATTAAGTTGCGTAGGTTAGTATGAATCACACTGAGAAAAGTGAAAAAAATAAGTAATGGGAAACTGACCCTAAAAGGCCTTTCTACTTTTTTCTCCAGTTAAACTCTGGAAGTGGAAAAAATGGTTAGAAGACCTGATTAAGAGAAAGATATGACAGAGCTAGACCATTCAGGGATATAAAACCAAACACATTTT
>NW_015155473.1:0-2216 GCF_000732505.1 Cyprinodon variegatus | reverse complement strand
GCTCGTAGATGATGATAAATAACATAGTTATGTATAATATATTACATTTCTGACTGTATATCCCTGTAATTATTACACACTGTAGCTTTAAAAGCTCATAATAGTTGATTTTGCATGATATAGTTCCTTTAACAAAATGAGATATAAAACCAAAGCATAATACTTTCACTTCCATACTTACCTTCTGTTACAATATTGGCATGTTAAGATATAAAATCTGGTTCTCAGTTTTATTGGACTGTGTTGACTAGTGCCATTTATATATACATCAAGTATAGATTAGATATATATCTGTGATTGTTTGACTTGACATCTGCATGATAATATCCCACTCTGCCTGTGCTGCTACTCTCTTTGGTCCTAACTGAAAATTATCACATCTTTGTCAATCATTTACATATGTTTCTATAATTTTTACATTGTAGAATACATTTCTCCTTAAATTAACAAATTGAATAATAATAATAATAAAAGAAAACTGTGACTTAACAAGTTGTTTCATTCTACATTATTGTGTCATGTTGGGAAAAAAACGAGATTTCAGAGTCAGTATAAAACAGAAACATCTCAACTGTAAAAAGTTAGAGTTACCACACAGATTTTAAGGAAGCACAGGCTAGAGGAAAGGTTGCTAACGGTTTTCTGTTATTTCATCGCTTTTGCTGACATGAAGCTTCTTCAATGTCCGTTTGTGTGACTCATGTCCTGATCCTCTATATCTGATGAGCATCTAAACCTGAAGATGAGTTTTTAGTTCTGAAAGACCTGAACGGCCTTTTTATCAGAGAATTATGGCATGTATGAGTGATTAATTTATGACTGAAAATGATTCACATTATGACTCAGCGGGCCGTTATTTAGTTTTACATTATCTCATGTTTTCTTCTCTTTTCCACATGCTGTTTATAAGGAAGCAACATAAGACGATTATTGCAGTTAACTTGCTATTATTGTTTAAGATGTTTGGCTCTGTTTAGTCAACTTATTTAGAAAATATAAAACCCTTTGAGTGTGATAATTCTTTATAATACATCATATTTAACTAGATGTGTAAGAAACTAAATGAATATGCTGAAAAACACAAAAAAAATGAAGAAAAATAACAGAGACAAAAAATATGTTGAAACCAAACAAATACCAGCAAAAAAAAAAATGAATAAAGAATAAAAATACAGCAACTGGATAAACATGAATAATGAAAAACACAGAAAAGAAAACAAAACCCCAGAGAAATGAATAGAGGCTATTGGTTTATTATAAGACAACGTGGTTAAATGACTCCTGTAAATAAAAATGACCTCATTGCTATTTTGGTTTCAGGAGATGTAATCTATCACATGGTTTCTTATCTATCGTCCACAAGTAACAGCAGTACTACATCATACTTTTAGTCAAGGAAGAGTGAAAAACTATTTCGCAAAAAGACTCAAGAACTGATAAACTTATACCATCTAAAATCTAAATTAGATTTAGATATGATGAAGAAAGACCAACATGTAAAGTTATGTTCAAATTCTGATATTTTAAAGACTATAATGAAATGATTAAAACAAACAAATTATGCAATTCAAATATAACAATTCAAAGCCAGAGAGATACTTTTCCAGTGACTATAAATACTCCTTAATGTATTGCAGCTTGTACACATGTCATGTTAGCTTCAAGCTTGTTTAAAAAAAGAATTCTAATTTGGATTTTTTTTTAAAACATTAACCTTGTGTCCTTGTCTGAAGCACTTTTTCTTTTTTTAATCAAGTTTGCTCTTTTTCAGTGAATTTACGCGTGATGGATGGAGTAGGCAAAAAATATTACTCCTTTAAAAGTGACATTTTATCAAGATACTACTAAATTAAATTTAATGTGTTTAGTAAAATTATTCCTAAAGTATATTTTATAAGAAAATTTTTTATCGAATAGATGTAATGGCTACCAGACAGATTAGCAAGAAACTGCTGTAGTTCCACCTTCATACCAATAGATGGAGTCAACATTGACAAAAGTGACAAACTTTTAAAATAAAAAACTTTGTGAGCTAAAAGTTTTTTATTTTTTTTATTTTTTTTTTTTTTTCTACGGAGCCCCTCTGATGACATGGTCAAAAAAAATGTTTAATTGTGGCCACGAAGTAGTATTTCGTGCGCACGAAGTAGTATTTCGCGGCCACGCAATAAGTATAACGTGCGCACGAAATACTACTTCGTTTCCACGCAATAAGT
>NW_015155472.1:0-2217 GCF_000732505.1 Cyprinodon variegatus | reverse complement strand
TATGGAATTTTCCAAATTATGAAACATATTTTAATGAGGCAAATGTTATAGAAGGAAATGTATGAGGACATTATTAAAGCTAATAACTGTTTGAACCATTTTGGTCGTCAGCAGCTGCTATAAAGCTTTTGTGAAATTATCCACATTTGATTTATGTGACTGCTCACTGTTCTTTGTAGAAATGATTCAATTCAGCCTTATTGGATGCTTCTCAAGCATGTTTAAAGTCCAAAATCTCAGTCCTACTTTGACTGTGCAACTCTAACAACCTTTGTTTTGGTAGCTTTCTATTTCTCTTGTCACTTAGAAGTGGAATTACTGGGTATCTTTGGATCTGAGTGACTTGATGCTTGATGCTGGTTGCAAAAGCAATGTCTTTCATGTAGTTCCACAAAATACGTTTCGAAGAGTCTTGATGATTATCGAGGTAACTTTTAGATAACATAAGGTCACCTTATATGTCCTTCATAGCGTATTGCTTGACCTCTGAATCTTAATATATAGATATAGTTCAGCAGTGGTTTAGGTCTTGAAAGTTTCCCATTAAGGTCATATTTCCCCATTTTCTGCATTCTGTTGTTAAATGGTAAACTCTGACCTAAAGACCTAGAATATAGGGATGTGAAGAACTACAGGTATAATTTCTAGATGATGTAACATCAAACACCATCTCTGTGTTTTCTCTTTTAAAAGCCGGCCACAAACGCTCATATATGCCCCTCAGGGCTTGACGACTGGGGCTTAACGATTTTGCCCAAAATCAAAATTGCGATTAATTTCCACCAATGTAGTGATTGCGATTTTATTGCGATGCCCCTTTACACTAAGCACAAATATGGAGATGTTTCACTGAAGGGTTTCAGGACTTTAGTGTCCACAACTTTATTGTCTCTTCCCTTCTGTGAAGTGGCAAAATAATTGTAAGCATATTACCGCCACCTACTGTAGAGGCTGGAGGGAGAAATGTACTTACCTTTATCTTACACTTGAGTGCCTCTGCAGTTTGAAAATAGTGTTTGGCTAAATCACAATATTCTTGCAAATGCAAGTAATTTCTCTATACCAACCTAGAATAGAATAAACTAACTATTAAGCTACTCATACTGCCATTGTAGTATAATTAAGTCACTAGCATCACAATTAGCAGCAAACACACACTCAGCTATCGACAAAGAGTTTTAAAAAGTTGCCATAATGAATGGTAAAGCTGCTTTGCTCAGCATCATCTACATGACATGGCCCAAGAAATCTCTTTTCATAGTATAGTAGAAAGAACAAGGAAATTTTTGTTTTGCCCTCATGCATTCACACTGAGAGACGCTCAGACGCAGAAAGCATAGAAATTTTCATTCCCTGTAGCTCACCTGCAAAAGAAAACCCAAAAGCAACAAGAGGTCAGAGGAGGCATATCTGGAATGATGAAGGGGGACGGAGGCAAACTTCTTTATATATCATACAAATATTTTTGTATTTTCTCATAGATCACCGAACTAATTTCTACACCGGAGTAAGGCAGGAATTTCTGACAAAAAAAGGGAGAATCATCTCTGCTTTTTACATACTTGACAATATCCGTCCAAATTGTGGTAAATCGGAACTGTTCTCTGACATGTTGGCAGAAAACATCTGCCTATTTGTTTCAAGAACAAGCAGCTAGGAATCTGTAGACGGGACTATGAGGACAAAACCATGTAAATAACTTTATAAATATTTCCAGACTCAAATATGTTGTTGACCTTGTTTCTAGTCTAGTTTTAAATCATCTCAGATCGTGAGATGATTTATTGCTTTTTAAGATCTTTAACCCTACTTTATGTCATCAGACATAGTTCTATTTACTCATTATAACTGGACGTGTCTTTAGAAGATACAAATAAACAACTATATGCTTTAGAGCTGCACCTATTGGTTATTTTTGTTATCTTTTAATCTATAATTATTTTTGTGATTGATTAAATTAATTAACATTTCTAATAAAACAAACATTTGAAATATAGAACGAAAAAACTTTATTGCATATTTTAAATTAATTGCAAATGGAGAAACTCTAAAAAACATACTAAATACATATTTAATTATGAAATATATGAATATATGAATTATTTTTTTGGTTAATATTTTTAAAGTTTTGTCTTAATTAATGCTGTAAATAGGCTATTCTTACAGTAAATGTTATGTTTTATAGTCTGGGTACCTTTACTTAAGGTAATGGTTTAA
>NW_015155471.1:0-2219 GCF_000732505.1 Cyprinodon variegatus | reverse complement strand
CCTGTTTTTGCTGCCTGATTTTTCATTAAACCTTCCAAGATCTCACCCCCTGCCTCTCAGCTTCTGCTTTTGGGTCCTAACAAAAACCTTAAAACCAAATCGTGACAACAACAAGTTCAGGGTGAGTTTACCTTTTCTACAGGTTAAGAAACATGAAAGCAGGTTGCCTCCTTCTAGTTTAATTCTTAATTTAAAAAAAATTCAAATTCAAAAATGATCACCCTTGACATTAAAAAATATGTGAATCCTTATTGGTCCTTCACTTACTGCAAAACTGATCTAAATATAAGATACATTTCTTGAAATTAGTATATTTCCCTTTTCTTTGAGCAGATTAGTCAAATTATCTGTCTTTGGAATGATTGTTTTAGCCGCTAAAACAGATAATTATATAAAAAGCATTTTAAATAAGATGATTGCAAGGGTTTTTTCCTAATGTAAATATAGAAATCTTATTCCACCTATAGATCACTCTACTTACAGTACCATTGAAAATAAAGTGTAATTATATTTATTTGAAAAGAAAACTTTTTTTCCCCTTTTTACAGTGTAAAGAATCCAGTAAAATACTTTTACTTTAAACAAGAGAAGAGGACCTGTAGATGGTAGATGTCTTTGCTATAAAGTTGTTTTCAGCGCTGGTGTAGTATAAAGCTTCTGAGCCACAGCTTCACAGTAAATCAAACATTTGTTTATTTCTTAAAAATTTATTTATATAGTCGAATATAAGTTGTTCATAGAGGACCTTCCCTTTTGGAATTAATGACGTCTTTTTTCTTTTTCCTAACTTGTTGTTTTCTCTCAGTGTGACAAAGATGCAGCACATTAGTGGAAATTAGTGGAACTTAAAACTAAACGTACATGTTTCCTGAGCAGCTGCCTTCTGTAACTCTGGGCAACTTCTCTGATCTGAGAAAGATTAGAATTTCCATCTAAATCTATTGTCACGGTTATTTAATACATATACGTTATGAACCGTTATTTAAAAAGTTTGTCCTGGGTGATCTCTTTTCAGGGAAAGAACCGGAGAGAGAAGGCTTCACGGTGCAGACACAGAGAGCCTCTCTTTAACAGTACGTGGAAAGATCCGTGCAGAAACATGCTGAGCTAGCAGCCGGCAAAAAGCTACACAGAGCATAAATGACACTCATTTTCCACACAGATTGTACGCACATCAAGCCGAATGACGCACGCACTGAATGTGGCGGACCCTCCGCACAAACGAAGGCTTAAGGCTGATTTATACTCAGAAACCAGGTCGTCTGCGTGTGTGTTGCATTCACTGCACCCCCGCCGTCCGCAGACACTCTGCTGCACCTCTCCAAAATTTAATTCTGGAAAATTCAAGTCTAGAAAGTCAAAAATGGCCTTTTTTCCACCTTAATTATGTTTACTTAGGACTGATTTATACTCAGAAACCAGGTTGTCTGCGTGTGTGTCGCAGTGAACGCAAATGAGCCCCCGCCCCTTCAGCAGACACTCTGCTGCACCTCCTCAAAATAGTAGGTGACCGCAGACAGGAGGCCTCTGATTGGTCAAATCTACATCCGCTCTACTCTATGCTTATTCTCTGTTTGGTTCCTTAACAGCTTGTTTTGTTAGTATGACCGCCATTGTGGGAAACGACTCGTGGAATTGGACCAGCTAGAAGAGAGGTGCGGCAGAACGCTGGGACCCTTTTACCACCTGGATCCCCGCTCTTTTTGGCCCTCATGTCCCTCCGTTGTTGCACAAACTTGCCCCCATGTCCTCACCGCCTTGGCTGTATCTAGACCCACATTTAGTTCCTGATTGGCCCTCTTGTGTTGTGGCGTGGAATAACAGCGCAGACCACGCTTCAATATTGGTCATAAATCAAAAATATCTGCGACAAGCTCACTGCGACACACTGCTGCAGGAGGATAACCAGACTTTTACTGCGTAGGGGTAGTTTAGGGACCGGTTTGGGACAGAGACTCAGTGTTGCCAACTCCTCAGTAAGGAAAGTACAGGTATTGGCTGTGCTACAAGTCGCTAGAAGTCGCTGAATGACGTCATTGCCTAATTTGCATTTATATATTTTTTACCAACTTTTTATAAACTTTTTCTTTTTTCCCTTGTGGTCCACAAAGGAGCTGAAAAAGCATGGTAAAACATGAAGATTTTCAACCATACACAAAATGCGCACTTTCGTCTGGTTTGGTCTGCCGCGGTTTCCTTAGACCCGTGAACGCACTTTT
>NW_015155470.1:0-2220 GCF_000732505.1 Cyprinodon variegatus | reverse complement strand
AACTGCACTGAACAGCATTGGAGTCTAAGGCAGGAACATCTGCAGGAGACAACAGGTTAGTGACCACGTCTATCTGGAGGAGGATGATAATGAACATGTGAGTCACTGACCTGGTCTTATGGTTCAGTGCGTGCCCAGAGGGTCAGGTTGGTCAGCTGCCAACAGGACGAGGCAGGCGCCACCCAGAGAGTCCCAGATGCTGATATATCCGTGGTCAGAGAACAGGCAGGGGATCAGAATCGAGCACACGAAGGAAGGCAGGATAATCCAGAGGGTGAAGCAAAAGCCAAACACGTGTTCAGTAGTCAGACCCAGGAGATCAGAGGTCCACTAAGGGAAAATCCAGAATCGAGTTGAGATTCGTGAGAGGCAGGGATCCGGCGTCAGACACTGATGCCTGGTTGAAGGCTGTTTAAATAGAGACTGAAGCAGGTAAATCAGATAAGCGGTAATGAGAACTAGGTGGAGATAAGCAGGTAAGTGAAATGAGAAATCAGACCAGACATTAGGAACAAGATCACGACTGTGAATAAAACTTCAGTTTTAATTTATGAATGCGATGATCAGTGAATAACTAACAAAACATTTGTATCTGCGTAATTTAAGTAAACTTCTGGTGGGTTAATTTTAAGCATTGCTGGTTGAATCTGTGAATATTGAAATTTGTAAAAGCAGATGATTTTGGCAAAAACACTTGAATCCTATTGGCTACTGCTGTGTGTTTTTTTTTTTTTTTTTATACATGTCTGTTTTTAAATCGAATAAATTGCAAGATGGACTGCAGAAGAATCTGAAAGCAGTTTGGGCCAAATACTCCTTAAATACTAAACATGTAGATTACACAACAGTGATGGCTGTTAATGTGTTGTAACTAAGTTGTGGGATGTGTTGATGTGCTTATCTGCAGAAATACCAGCATGTTGAAACACTGTTCCATTTTATCACACAGCTGCAAGGAATTAAACAAAAAGCAACCATTCATCGAATCACAATTTTTCTTTCCTGTTGCCTTCTATATCAGTAGAATAAAAACATTCTGCCTTTTGTGGTTGAACTAATATTTTGAAACAAATCTAGGGTGCAAAAGGCTACCTCAAAATTGCCAGAGTGGTTGCAGGTGGGCCCATGTCTAGCTTGCTTCTGGAGATTTTTCCTTTTCCTTTTTGTTTAACAGCTACGCAACTTAATCATGACATTGGTAATTTTCTGCTCATAATGAGGTTTATATTTGTACCCTAACCCAGGAAACAAACATACCGTATTCAGGCATGATATATTTACAGGTATCATTCAGCAGGTAGCGCGATTCCTGAGGCAGTACACAAGTATCATGAGAAGGGGAACCCAGGAGGTGAGAGGGTCCTAGGTGTCACACAAGCATATTTCTATTAACATTATATGCAGCACACATACTAATTATAGATACATAAAGTAAGTTTAACCTTATACAATTAGGGATGATTGTTTTTATGTAGTACAAAACTTCCCATCTTAGTTTAACTAAGGTCTATAATTTCTAGAGAAAAAAATATTCATTAACTGATAATAAAGTATTAGTATCATATGAGTGTTTGTAAATGTCATGTTTGTTTTCGATGTTTGGCCTACAGTAACTGTAGGTACAGTAAATATGCAGGCAGAGGGGTGAAGTGAAACAAATTTTACTGAGTAACAATATTTGAAAATTTGCATGAAAACATTGAGAAACATGAGCACAAACAGAGGACTGGGTACAAAAGTAAGCAATAAGAATACTAGTAGAAAATCCGGAATAGGGCAATAAAACAAGAAAAACTTAGATACTGAGGCAGGGTGGGAGAATCAACAAGAAAACCAGAAATGTGTATTGATTGGAATAAGGAGCAGCTGAGGCCAAGAGAGAAGATAAAGCAGCTGAAGTAAAAAGACTAATTGGCTACAGGTGAGCAGAAACACAGACACAATAAACAATGGGATGGGGAAATATCTCACAGATATCCAACAGAGTATGTGTGAAGAAACAAATTTAGAAAACTATGATGAAACTGGGCTATATGAGAAACCAACAAATATAACCGTGAAACTAAAGCATCATCATAAAGCTAACCACCATCTATTCATGTCTTTAAGGAAAATTGTAAAAAGGGATGGGGAGGCGAAGGGATGGGGTAGGTCAGGCTGTTTCCCGCCCAGCTCATATTTGAGTTTACCCCAGTGGTGTTATGGTTCTCATTTGTTGTG
>NW_015155469.1:0-2221 GCF_000732505.1 Cyprinodon variegatus | reverse complement strand
CTTGGTTTGGTGTAGAAGGCTTCCAGCCGTACATGTTTGAGCCCTTGCCTCGCAACGCTGCCAGTTCTGTTAGCTCTACGCCTGCTGAAGACACAGACGTCCATCCCCGTGAACACTGGGACGCAACTCAATGAGAAAGGAAATTATTCTTATTTCTTATTTTAACCATTGAGGAAATTAGCTGCAACATATGAATCAACATGCTATGACCGAAAAAAACGTGATTGACAAATGACCGTTGATATGATTGGATGAATTTATGTGTTCAGGCTGATGTATAATTAACTGGCCTGCATAAGATACAAGTAAAAAGCAATCAACAAAAGCTCTTAAGAAGCTTTTAAACATCTTTTGTCTAGTTGGCTTTTTGCAGCTGTCATGATTTTATCTAAGGCTCTGACCCACATGCAGAAGACCAAAAAGAGGGACCAGGGAAAAGTTCAACAGGTTTCATTCAGAGTTGGTGATAGAAGTCCAGTGCTGCTCAGAACACTGTCGAACCGGAACTGAAAAATGAAAGGGAAGATTCTGGGGTTAGTTCAGGCTCAGTGGGAAATTTGTGTCTTAGATTTGAAGAAGGGAATTAAGGCTGTGGACTCACGTTTACAGAAAAAGGTGTCTCTTGTTGAATCCAGTCGGTGTGGGTTGTTCCAGTGAATGACTTGCACTTTGGAGGGGGACAGGGTTTACCCAGATTGCGGTTTTTCCTTGAGGAACGGAGGAGCTGACTGCCACTTAATTTTCCTGTGGTACTTGAACGGTACTTGTGAAGATGAATCCCCTGCTCAGAGAGATGCCCAAATAATCCTTGGGGGAAAAGTTGATGCAAACCACAAGCTCGAATCCTCAGCTCAGTTTGGTGCTCAGAGAATCCTTTCAGGGGGGAGAAGGTCCAAAACATCCAGATTGCAGGATGACTTCCTGCCGAGAGACAAAGACAAAACAACAAGGTTAAACTCAGACTGACAAAAACTCAGTTTGACTCAGTAAAACTCAGCTTTGCTAGAGTACCCAAAACTGGCAAACACTCTGGCGTCGAGGTAGTGGCAGTCAGCAGCTTAAGAGTCCTCCGGTAATGAGGTACAGGTGTGTGAGGAGGCCAATGAGAACCAGACGCCGCCTGGTGGTGGAGGGAACACAAACAAAAGCACAAGCCACACAAACTGGATTCCTAACAGCAGCCAACAATCATCATTTGTTTTTATAGGCCTCTTTTTGTTGAATGTGGTCTTTACTTTTTCGCAGTTGTGTGGATTAAAGTCAGATTATGTTTTGTGGTCTTCAACAGTGAATTGAAATAAGATTTTTTTAAACTTCTGAAATACATGCACTGCAGCCCAGCCTAAGAAATGAGGGCATGAAAACAGACCTGTTTTCTCCTAAAGCATAGTCTTTATAAACAGATTAAATAATCTGAGATACCTTCAGCTAACATGCAATGTCCAAACACATGAGAGTGGTGTGGTAACAAATGAGAAATATGGCATAATTATACTTTGGTACACCTACTATAACACATTCCAGCCTTGCATATTAAAGCACGCACTGTTAATATTCTATCACCTAAGCAGCTACAAACCTTTGTTACATGTGGAATACAAATCTTTCTTAATTAAAATATTATGTTCTTTATGATAACAATGAAAAATAGAAAAACAAATAAAAACAAAGATAAAATAAGCAATAAAGCAAATCAGATCCATTTATGATTTATTTATATCTGGTATTTCTGCACTTAAATGTAGCCCTCTTAATCTAGCATGCTATGGATAATTCGTCAAACATGGATTTGGAGATGATGAAGCACAATTCAATTGGTTAGAGATATTCATTTTAAGATATTTGACACATTTTTTTGATTTAGATGTTCATTTTTTATAATCATTGTGCTATGTAGATATTCATATTTTCTCTGCGTTGTTTTTTTTAGACACAGAATCTCATATGAATGGTTGTATATATTGTTGGTTGTACCATAAATGATTGAAATGGAAAAAAAAAAAGAGATTTTTTCAGATAAAGTTCCTCAACATTTACACACAGGGGTAAAAATCAGCACAAAGGCACATCAGGTGTCTGTTTCTGTATTAGGGCGTTTCTTCTCTTCAGCCAGCCACAGTCCTCTTTCTAATCAACTGTGCTCAGAATGAATTTCATTTGGTCGGGTGTACCATTGCGACATAGAATGACACCAATAGAGGTTACCTGGTTTCTGACTTTT
>NW_015155468.1:0-2222 GCF_000732505.1 Cyprinodon variegatus | reverse complement strand
AAAAAATTCTAAAAAGATATATAAGTGGGTTACTTCACAACAGTGTATTTATTTCCATATTTTACTTGCCCCTTTAAAGTTAAAACATCTTTTGCCTGGCCTTGTCACATGTGCTTGCATCAGATGAGAAAATAAATGCTCTGTCCATGGTCTGAGGCATTTCTGGGCTTAGCTCAGTGGTGTGCAGCAAGGAATTAAGAAGAAGCAGCAGAGGTTTTTTTTGGGGGGGGTTTAAATTCACATGAGAGCTTCTTGGCTTTTAGACTGGCATTTTGGCACCAAACAGGAGCTGATTGATTTGTCTCTGGATAAAATAAGGTCAAAACTAAACCACTGAAGTTCCCTTCTCAGTGTTAAGGAATATCTACTAATAAATACTTCTGCACTCTGCTTTTTTTCATTCCCATAAATTTAGCAGGTTTCCCCTAATTCTTTCATCTTTTTCAGAATAACCCACAAAAGAAGATGTCTGCAGTGACTTGCTCGTTTGAATAAAAAATCTCTTTTTCTGTTTCACATCCGTTCAGCCTCAATGACACCCATCAATCCATTCCAAGCTGCTTAAACAGATTCAGACTGTGAAAGCAGGATAAGAAGGTCTGCTCACAAGAAAATTCTCCACATCTCTTCGTTTGGTTGCTACTCTGAGGCCAGTTGGGAAATGTTTTCAGTTCTATGATGGGATCTGCAGCCTGGCCAGCGGCCTCCTCTCTGACAGTCATGCTCAGTATAGAATATAGTCAGTTTCAGGCACCTAAAGGGACAGCGCTTTTCACATTTAGGCTGAGTCAGACCAGAAGCTCTTGATATGGAGGCTCAGTAGAAGATGTAATGTCCTCCTACTCCACAGCTTTCTTAGTATGTTAGCCACCCACATGTGTCTATCTCAGCTCTCTTGCAGTGATGGCTTAGACCTTTTAAGAATTCAGCTTACACCCTTTAATGTATCTCCAGTTTAAATGCTTGCATGCTAGTCAATAAAGCCTTGATTTGAAAGCAAGAGAAGATGGATATAAATGCAAATAAAAACACAATTTAAAACTTTTCTAAATCTCCAATCTCTAATATAGTAGAGTGTAGGGAGTATAGATACTGATTGGGAACTGATGTGAAACACAAGTCAACCTTTAAAATTTTTTAAAAACAAGCTAATTGCTGATTGTTGTTTTCATTGAATAGGGTAGCTGGAGTAAAATATGCTATTTTAGCAGGTTGATTTATCAAATAGGGGTCCACATATGATTTATGGTCCAGGATAAGGTTTATGACTACGTCAACTGGGCAGCAGGAGTTCAGGGGACTGGAAATACCTTTAGGGGTACCTGTTTTTTGTATCCCTAAAGCTGTCTTTGAGAGCTGCTTTGCGTTTAGATGCACCTCTGCTTCACAGTACATGAAGAAAGCGGCAAATTTTCCTCATCAGCATGACATTCAGGTTCTGAAACAACCCATATATTTGATTCAGATGGTTATAGCTGTGATTCATCTAAAAGCTTCAGGATAATGGCTCTTAAAGACTGGGCTTAGGCATCCCTGACCTAAGGCAGCAAGACAGATTTGCAGTGTTGGTAACTGAAAAAAAGGTTTTGCTTTATCATTTTATGTATAATTTATAATGAAAGTTTTGTTTTCAAATACCATATTTCAAGATATGTTTTTAACCTACTATTCTAATATTCCTGTTCATCTAAGAATATTATTGTCTGGTTATGGATGAAATAAACTTGAAAGTTGAATGAGCATAAAAGTAAAGTCATACACTGACTCTGTTAATTCATCAATGGTCTTCTGCTTGTCATTGATCTCATCTCGGAGGCGGCCGAGCTGCTTGCTTTGGGCTTCACGGTGCGACTGCATCTGCTCCTCTAGAGCTTTCTGAGAAGTCGAAAAGAAGACCAATAAAGGGAGAGCAAATAGAGAAAGGAGGGTTGTGTGATGTGGAAAGAAAGGGAGAACAAATGATTAAACACCATGGGAAAAGATATTACACACATCCGGCAGATGTGAACTTGAATGGCCACATCGGTATTGAGCACAGCACAACTTGTGTCAATAAATTGCTACAGAAACTGGGTTTAGACTCAAATAATGAAACTTGAGCTGTAAATCACAAACACTTACATGCATACAAAGAGATGGATGGATGGATGGATGGATGGATGGATGGATGGATGGATGGATGGATGGATGGATGGATGGATGGATGGATGGATGGATGGATG
>NW_015155467.1:0-2224 GCF_000732505.1 Cyprinodon variegatus | reverse complement strand
CTCTTTATCCACTGTCTCCTATCAGAAACAAGATGTCCAGTGATACAGCACACAGAGAGGACAAAGCAGCAGCGATGTCTATGTGCATATCAGGGTCAGTGTGCTGCTATCTGAGCTCTTAATATTTAGACTGCAGACTGCAGAACAGCTCTGAATAGAACGGGTCGTCCAGCGTGGCCCAGCCACCTCTGCAGACTCTGTTGACTTTGATTAATTATTGCCTGGAGGAGGCAGCGGATCACGCAGCCGTCTGCTGCTTCTGCAGACAGCAGGCAGCCCTGCTGGAGCTGCCTTTCACACAGTGACCGCAGCACGCTGGCTGCTTTCCATCCAACTGTCACCATGCTTTAGAAATGTCTCTGTTCAACAAGTCCAGCTGTTCTGGGTTCAAACAGCTAGTCGCTGTGGTTTGGTCAGAAGGTGGCGCTACAAGCTACAATCCAGATGCTTATCATCCACAGATCAGTTATTGGAAAAGAAACAGCTGGTGGCATCAAATCTGCAGAGGAATGTGCAGAAACGATCTTGGTTTTACTGGTTTATGCATTGATTTAAAACAGTGATTTTCTTCTCACTTAACATTTACATTTTTCTAGGTGTAAAAGTGGACATTCATCCATTTTCTGACACGCATTATCCCAAGTGGGGTCACCAGGGCTGTCTGGACAGGTCTCCAGTTCATCGCAGGGCAACACAGAGACAAACAACCATTCACACTCACACCTAGGGAGAAAATTAGAGAAGCCAATTAACCTAACAGTCATGTTTTTGGACTGTGGGAGGAACCGGAGTACCCGGAGAGAACCCACGCATGCTCAGGGAGAACATGCAGACTCCATGCTGAAATATCCCGGCCCGGAATCAAACCTGGAACCTTCTTCCTGCAAGGCAGCAGCGCTACCCACTGCGCCAGAAAAAAAACACCCACATAGGGTACCCTTTAACCTTTTCATAACATGAGGTCCTCAGCACTCGCCCCAAGATGGTTTTTAGACCTGTAACATATTCTCTGGGGTCTTGCCTTTATTTTGATACCAAAACAATTCAAATAAACTCTGTAGTTCTTGAGATTCAATTCATTTTGGGCATGTTATTTTCAAGCATATTTCTCGAAAACAGGCCTAGTGTCCAAGAGGTTAAGTACACTTTACATACAAATATAAATAAACACACATTTATAAAAATATATAAGAATTATAAAAAGTTTTTGTTTATTTTACTATGCGAGTTGGGCTGTGCCTCCACTTCCTGTCCTGCAAAGGATTGTGGGTGACTGCATAGCTCCTTTCGGTGGCAAGGAACACCAGAGGGTCCCTATGCTAAATGATTTGGCACTTAGAGCTTCTCTCATCTACCTCCTCGTTTACAACCAGCAAAATTCAGATAACACGCAATCACTTCCACTTTGGCCTAAACATAGGCAAGGCAAGGCAGGGAAAGGCAAGGCAAGGCAAGGCTAGGCAGCTTTATTTGTTTAGCACATTTCAGCAACAGGGCAATTCAAAGTGCTTTACATAAAATCAGTTAAAATAATAAATAAAACACAGAAGAAACAGTTAAAAATAAAAACAGTATAAAACACAAGAATAAAAAAATTACAATGCAGTATAAGAGATTAAACAGTAAAGAAATGAACGCCATTTAGAGAAAGGCAACATCAAAAAGAAAAGGTCTTCAGCATTGATTTAAAAGAACTGAGAGTAGCAGTGGACCTGCAGGTTTCTGGGAGTTTATTCCAGATGTGAGGACCGTAGAAACTGAAAGCTGCTTCCCTCTGTTTAGTTCTGACCCT
This sequence comes from Cyprinodon variegatus, assembly GCF_000732505.1. NCBI lineage: Eukaryota > Metazoa > Chordata > Actinopteri > Cyprinodontiformes > Cyprinodontidae > Cyprinodon > Cyprinodon variegatus. The sequence continues at coordinate 432 of NW_015155467.1, read as the reverse complement.
GGGAACAGAAAGTAGACCTGTCCCAGGTGACCTTAGAGGTCTGGGGGGGTCATAGTGTACTAGCAGGTCAGAAATGTATTTTGCTCCTAAAACTAGCAGAAGTACTTTGAAATCAATTATTTGAGACACAGGAAGCCAGTGTAAGGACTTCAGAACTGGAGGGATGTGATCCAGTCTCTTGGTCCTAGTGAGGACTCCAGCAGCAGCGTTCTGAATCAGCTGCAGCTGTCTGATTGATTTTTTTTGGGAGACCTGTAGACATAAGGCGACCAGATTTCTAAATCAAATCTAGGGACATTTTCAACTCATAGATAGAAGAAAAAAAGGACATTTATTAGAGATGAAATTATGAAACAGGGACTATTACGGTTTTATTTATTTTTACAAGTGTATTGATATTTTAACAACGAAAATCAAGGGTTACAGCCAGGA
>NW_015155466.1:0-2224 GCF_000732505.1 Cyprinodon variegatus | reverse complement strand
AGTGTATACAAAAAGGAATTTCGTTTAAAACAGCCCTAGACAATGTCATTTTTTCGAAGTGCAGCCTTGAAAACAGTAATATATTAAAACATATGACTGTATATTTACAGTTCTAACAAATAATTTTTATTTTTTTTTTTTTTAATAAATAAAATAACCCATTTTATCCAACATTCAGCAGTCTAATGGCGGTGGGGAAGAAGCTGCTACAGAACCTGCTGGTCCTGCACTGAATGCTGTGCAGCCTCTTCCCAGAGGGCAGCAGGGATGTGGAAGGAGAATATTTAGCTTTGTTCATGTGACCTGGAAGAACGTTTACAGCCACAGGCTCTTATTTAATAATAAAGCTGAAGCCGGGCATTCACTGTATGAGTTTTTGCCCTTTTTGGGACGATTCTCCAGTTGCGCAAGAATTTTTCGATGGGGCCGACTTGCTTGAAATTCAGTCTGCTGTCCTGAGGTGTTTATAGGTATATCCTGCTGTTGAAGCAAAGTGTGAGCAGGTAGATCACATCAGAGCGTCAGGTCGCATGGTGTGAGAACAAACATGGTTAGCAGTGAACTTTTAAACCCTGCGGTTTCATGGTGCAGGGTGAGCTGTAGCTGCGTGCAACGATTTGAAAAAAAAAAACGCAGTGTACGACCGGCTTTAGACTTTAGCTGTACTATTTTTCCGCCTGCTTGACTACTGGTCACAGCTGAGGCAAGGGAAAAGTTTAAGCCTTCTGAGGCTAAAAAGAGAAAACATCAAAGGGATTAGGGAAAAATAAGAGAGGATCTTGGAAAGGAGTTTGTTCGTTGGCAGAAAGAAGCAGCCGGATGTAAAATCGATGCTCTTTACTCAACTTTATTATTAGACTGGTAAGTTAATACTTTGCTCCTACTTTACAGTCAAACTAGATCTTTGTTAGAAGCAAAATACAAGCAGTTACAGGTCTGGCGCCCCCTAGTGGCCAAAAGTTACACAGTATGCCTTTAAATAATAGTTTCAGCCATAATTTAATCCATGAAAATCTTTTGATTTAGTGACTTTAGTTCAGCTTTCTAACCAAACATCTTTATGAGAATGTTTTTACGATGGGAGGATGTTTGATGGAATGATGGACGCTCCATCCTTCCTCTGTCAGATGTTAGCAGATGGTTTCAGAGCCGGCAGGTTCTGCTGAGATGGTGTCTTGGTTCTACGGGTCAGGCAGTAATCCGGTGTTCAGTCAGACCATTATACCCCATCAGACCAGCATACCCCATCAGACCAGCATACCCCATCAGACCAGCATACCCATAGTCAATACGCATATGCAAGATGTCAGATTTTCGTTTTTCCTCTTAGTTTTGTACGAAAAACAGAGTTTAAACTCCCTCAAACTTTAGTCATGTACAAAAAAAATCATAATAATTAAGGTCAAATAACCATACGCTTCAAAAACCATTAAGAATGAAGTAATCCTATGGTTTTTTTGTACATGACTAAAGGGATACATGCCTGTTGAGATAGTTTAAAGTCTATTTTTCATACAACACTAAAGAGATAAACTAAAGGGATAAATGGGTATCGACTATGTGTATGATAGAACACTGGTCTGGGTTTCTTAATCTTTCTTAATCCATCACTTTAAGAAAGGTTGGGATACTCTGGAACCCATTTATTTGAGCAGCTGAGTAAGATCTGCTGAAATAAGAGTTTTTATTTTCATTTTAAATATAAATCATCTTATTCTAATTATATAATTTGCTCAAATCAAGAGGAAATAAACTAAGAAATGGACTAAGTTCTATAATTTCTCATCTGGTTGCATCTTGTTCAATCATCTGATTCTCAGCGCAGCCTAGAAGGAGAACGGCTCGCTGCTCTGCATCCAGTCTAGTTTTTCAGGCCTAAACGTTCCTCTAAAGCAGAGATCCTGCTACACTGCAAAAAATTTTAATATAAAGAAGACATTTATTTCTTAAAACTATTGGATTTTTGTCTTGAATTGAGGAGGTAATTAAGACACTTTGGCAACTGAACAATACAGTTTATCTATCTATCTATCTATCTATCTATCTATCTATCTATCTATCTATCTATCTATCTATCTATCTATCTACCGTATTTTCACGACCATAAGGCGCACCGGACTAAAAGGCGCACTCTCAGTTATGTGTCCCATTTCTGTATTTAACACACACATAAGGCGCACCGGACTATAGGGCGCGTTTTTTATATACAGGTACATGTCCTCTA
>NW_015155465.1:0-2226 GCF_000732505.1 Cyprinodon variegatus | reverse complement strand
ACATGCAATTTGAACATGAAAAAGAAACATTAAAAAAAGAAAATTAAGACTTTTTTTTTCCAGGATCCTCCAATAATTTACCAACAGAGATCAAACTTTTTCATTTTGCATATTTTATAAAGTAAGCAAGAAAAGATATTCCAATTCCACTTTAGAAAAGAAGTAAAAAATCTTTATCTTCATAAACAAAATGTATCGTTCAGGTTTGTTCTCTTTATTTTCGGCTGATCAGCTTCATGTTTCAGGGAAGCGGCTGCAGCTGAGAGTCAGATGTAATTATAGTGGATGGAGCCACAAACTGGAGCTTAATCTAAACCAGGCTGAGAAAACATGCAAAAAATACTGCTGGGTTCCTATAAAGGCCAGTGTTGTGAACTTTCTCCCTTTGCATTTTATTTTGAAAGGGTATTTTTTCGTTTTTATTACCAAGAGTGCTACACTGCCCTGGTGACTTGCAACGTTTGAATAAGTCGTGAAATATTTTCATTTCATCTTTTTTGTTCTGCTGAATGACAGGAAGTGTTGTTGAGTTAAACACTCATTTCTGATTGGACTCTTGAATCGAAATCTGTTGCTCGGCGGTGAGAAGACGGTTTGAAATTGATCTTTATGATTATTTTATATTTTCCACGTGTTTAAATCAATCAGTATCTGCGAGTCTGATGCTTTTTTGTTGTTTTTGTTTTTTTTTACAAGAAAATGATGCCAAATAAAGGTTTGTTTGAAAGAAAGGCTCTGGCTTGTTTTTGTGTGGGTCTGAGTGAGAGCTTCCAAACCGCTGTCAGCAGGAGCTGGAAACCACTTTAAACGGTAGCTCAAATTTCCTCGCTTCGGAAACAGGCAGGACAGAAAACACGGCTCACATCTGCAAAGGATTTCCAGCTGCAAAACAAACTTTCAGTCCTGCAGCTGCCTCCTGAACTGCAGACGATGATGATGGTCCGGGAATGACTGACACGAACCAGCTTGGAGGCGTTAGAAGCATGAAAGCATTGAGATCAGTTCTGGTTTTGTTTTACATTCTCTGCTCTGATATGTGGCCGTCCAGCAGTGATTCGGTTGTTGGGTGTTAAACCTTTTAAGTTGATATTTTGTGGGATAGGAAGGGATCATGAGAGGAGGGAAAAAATTCAGCTTCTGTTTAAGAATAACCTCATATATGAAATTAACCGTGAAAATATCTGGAAAAGCTTTTCTATAATTAGGGATAAACTGCAATTAAAGAATCTTAACGAATCTTCCCAGCAACTCGCAGCCAACCCACCTCCTTTGACTTTTCCAGTCTTCTTTAAATCTTTGTCTGCTCATATGGGCAGACAGAGATTTGATCCTGCAGCCAGGTTTCAGTTAAATCAAAGGGAAATTTGAGGGGTACATTTTGAAAATAAATCTTAAATGTCTTTCTTTTTCATTTAAATAAAGTAAAAGGATGAGCGGTGTTGAAGAAGAAAATTAAAATGCAAATATGATTGATTGGCTCATAAATGAAATTAGTAAACAATGCAGCCACATTCTTAAAATGAAAAGGCATTTCCAGAAATGCTTTTTCATTTTAAATATGGTAACAATTTGCTTCCACAGTAAAGTGCCTTGAGATGACACACTGTAAAAACGATCAAGAAATAAGTAAAAAATTTCTTAAATCAAGTGTATTCACCCTTAATTTCAGTAGGTAAATGAGATAGTTTGCCAATGGAATCAGTATTTTTAGTCTTAAAATAAGATAATTAGATAATATTCACTTGAAATAAGACAATGCAACTGTGTTCTTATTTTAAATCGAAATTGTCTTGTTCCATTGGCAAAATATCTCTTATCTCCTCAATTCAAGAACAAATGCACTTATTTTAAGAAAAAATTACTGTGTGTTGTGAATTGGCACTATATAAATAAACTGAATTGAATGGAAAGTAGTGATGTATTATCTCGGCTTAAGAGATGTTAATGAGCTGCTCCCGTGTAAAAAAAAAAAAAAAAAAAGGTGCTGTTCTTTTTTCATCTCGTTACAGGTGATGAAACAGGCTGAAAATGTTTTGTCATTGTCTCCTTTCTATCTCTTCTTTCTTTAATCTTTTCTCTTTTTTTTTCTTTTTTCCTTTTCTTCTAGTTTTTCTGCTCTATTTACATTGCAGTGTCCATATAAACTGTAAAACTCCCTGCATAATTATAATAAAGTAATTTATATGCATGAAACAAGTGGAGCAGTATGGCAATTGCCATACTGCT
>NW_015155464.1:0-2226 GCF_000732505.1 Cyprinodon variegatus | reverse complement strand
ATCTATCTATCTATCTATCTATCTATCTATCTATCTATCTATCTATCTATCTATCTATCTATCTATCTATCTATCTATCTATCTATCTTCTGTTTATATACTGATTAGAATCTCACCCAATTTAAAGAAATAGTATAGACACTATAGAATCACATTGTTGTTAATGTATTTTGTTTAAAAAGTATGTTATGTTATTTTTTGCCGTTTAATTGCGAAGAAATCATTGTCTTCTCCAAAAGTAAAAAGTAGCTTCGAAATATTAAACATTCCTCATAGATAAACTCCAGGCTTAAATGAGATATCCTTATTTATTTATGGTTGAATTTGTGTTCTCACCTTTTTCTTTCTTGTGAAATTGATCAGTTCTATATGTTTTCCCCTTTATTGAACCTGGATTGCTGAGTCACTGAGCACTATGATGTGAAAGGCAGAGAGAGAGAGCGAGGGAAGGATGAAGGAGAAAGAACTCGGCAGGTGGTGGGCACCGTTGCTGCCTCAGCCCGCCGAGTCCTTTTCAGCTGGCACACAAACTGCTAGGCTGCCACAGAGGCCCTGCTTTCCATCAGAATATTGGCCCCTCTTCCCCCTCTTTAAAACGATAAACGAGGAGAACAGGCTTGGGCCAGAATAATAGGATCCTTTCTTTCTGCCCCTGCCAAGTGTGAGTGCAGGAACAATGGCTGGGACAGGGAGGGGAAATGATTCAAAGTGAGATTTTCACCTGCTCCCTTCAGCCCCAGCTCTGTTCCTTTTCAGACCATGCTAATGCCAGTTCATTTGCTGAGCACTACTGTAAGCTGTTACAGCGAAGCACACACTAAACATGCGCAGCCCCCCTTTATCCCTCCTTTTTTGTGAAGAACTGTTTAGATTATTGTGCTTTAAGGCGTCCATTTCGGTAATCACTCTCATCATCCTCATTACCCCATTTTCAGGCCTAAATAAGAATTAGAAGCTGTCTCATCTTAATTGTCGTGTTTCTGTCGGTGAATTATGTTATCCCTGATAGCAGCTGCCAAATTGAAATCTTTTTTTGAACATTTGAATATATTTTCTGTCTTTGAAATTTTTATTCTGTGAATCCACTACATTTATACAACAGTTTTTAAAGCATGTTTTTTAATTCCATTTATGTTTTATACCTATAAAATTTAGATACTGCTAAAGAACTCTATAGCAGAAAAACTGTCCTGTAAAAGAAAAGACATTATTATTCCTGGAAAAATAATGAAGTGGAGCAAAGATAGAACATCATAATCACTCTGCTGCTGCTCTTACTTTCTTGTCTTTTTTAATCCTTTTTTTGTAAATAGATGGTTAAAGCACATAATGTTAAGTGAAAGAGTTAATTAGTTTTGACATGAAAGAAAGTTATGTTCAAATATTTTTGGGTTGAAGACCCAATATTTAGCCATTTTGGGTATATTGGCACAGTTCAACAGATTTAGTTTAAAAATCTTCTTCTGCTGCAATGATTTTATGATACATTCCACTCTTGCAAGGCTCAGAAGGCCTTTTGAAAAGAAGCACATAGCATCATAGATCCTCCGCTGTACTAAACAGTGGGCATTATATGTTTTCCTACAGTTTCCCATTCTTTGTTTTTAGGCCAGGGCACAATTACAGCGTTTATATCCTAAACAAGACAGTCTTAGTAGAATTGTAAAATAACCGAGTGGGGAAAACATTGGTTGTATTGATGATCCATTATACTGGCTAAAACTGTTAAATTGTTTTAGCATTAATGGTTTTAGCTGCTGAAGATATTGGAATATTTTCTTGCTCTTAGTCCCAATTAACTGTCTGATAAATTCCACAGCCTACCTGAGTGTTGTTGCTGACCATGACCATCCTTTAACAACCTCATCCACCAGATCTCAGTATAAAAGAGAACTTCTGAAGGATCAGCAGGTTTTGTATTATTATTGCTGACAATTCTTAAATAACTGAGTGATACTGAGTGAAATTTCTATTTTAAACCTTCATTAAGGCTACAAATTAAAGAAAGCATAGGTTGTTCTAACCCAATATGCTCAAGATGCATCCCAACAATGAGCGTATCTATTAATCCGTCTTCAATCCATTGTCTGTGGCGGTCGTTGAGTGAGAGGTAGGATACAAACTATACAGTCTGTCACAGGGGTATACATTTATTTATTTTCATTAATTAACAGCAAAAAAATAACATCCTTTAACAAATGTTTAAATCAGCTCTGAGACTTTCAG
>NW_015155463.1:0-2227 GCF_000732505.1 Cyprinodon variegatus | reverse complement strand
ATTTTTTCAGATTTGCAAATAACAGGATTTTAACTATATTATAACAATATTTTTTAGACATAACTAACCAGTAGTGATGCAACTGAGAGCTCAACCTTTCTGACTGTGACATCCATCATATAAGTATTATTTCAAGCAAACATCTACTTTATGATTAGTAACACCACAATAATTAATTTATTCCAAAAGTTCCACAGACAAATGTTGCTTCATTTTTCACATGCATCCAGCTGTTTTCTCACCTCCACTTTTTGGCACAATGCAGCACTGTATTCTAGAAAAAAACAAAACAAACAAAAAAGACAAAAAAACAAACAACAACCAATCATTATTGAAGCAGAATGACAGACCACATATAGATGATGTGTTAGTTAAGACGGTTTGAGGCCTCATCTATAGCAAAACAAAATGTTCTTACCAAAGGAACTGAACATTTCTTTAAAACTGTAAAATCAAGGTTCATGAAAGTGTTAAAGGGGCCGGACACAGTCTGCAGATCCCTCTGCATCTCTTCCTGGCTATTTGACCTCAGAAGGGACACAGAGTAAAAATGGCATGCCCTAAAAAGACAACTCTCAAATGAAACTAAACCTTAATTTTTCTTATTCAAGATAAGGTAGATAAATGGTTACAGAGGTCAGTGCTGAGACTTTTGCCAGATAACAACATAGTGACAGAATGATCAAAGAGCAATGAAACTATGAATTAAGGTACTTTCTATATATTTGGATAACCTCTGTAGGGGGTGTGCACGGCCTCATACCACATGTTGTTAGTACAAAATAAGTCACAGTTTTTGTGTTTATTTGATTGGTTATGTAAAAGCAGGTGCCCAAAACCTAATTCACGCGTGGCTGCAGAATTTCAATCAACCTGATCACAGACTGTTCCGTTATCAAACCCAAACCTAGAAAGAACACCTGTCTCAGAGATCCCTAACAAACCTTACGTCATCTATCCTTACAATTGTTGTTAATGAGGATGATTATTGTTATCCATATCCAAACAAACCTTTGGGTGTTAAATGTTTGGTTTGCCAGATTTGATTTTCATTTGTTTTTACGGGTGACCGTATAGATTCTGTCCCATTCTCGGACCAAACATTTCCTTAAAAACGTAAAGATCTCTTAACGACGTTTACAAATGTCTCAAATATCAGCTAGCCTCCTTATATCTATTACATCCTTCACATGCCTTCAACATTTTTTTGTTTTCATCCTTTGGATTTTCAAACATCTTAATGTCAGACAATGATGACATACAGTAACTGGCATCAAAAGTCCAGTGAGTTTTTTTGTTTTTCAATTCTTTTACCACTCAGAATGATTTTAGATTATCCTGCCTTCCTTCTGCTCGGTTCTGATCTCCTGCCTGTCCTCCCACCTCCGAAACATCAGTCTGGGACTCTCTGGGTGGCATCTGCCACGTCTCATCCTCTGGGCTCGGACTGGACTATAAAACCAGGTTAGTGATTCAGATGTACAGTATATTATGATCCTCAATCAGATAGACGTGGTCACTCACCTGTTGTCTCCTCCTGCAGACGTACCTGCCTTAGACAGTTTACTGCAGCACAATTGCCTAATGTTTAGTTTTTTAAAACTGTTAGTAATGGCTGTAGTTGGCACAATTCTTAATTTAATTCAATTCAGTTGGTTTATATAGCTTTAATTCACAACATCTCAAGGCACTTTAATTTAATTAGTTCAAATAATATAATTCATTAAAACAGATTGGTTAAATGTTTTCTATCTAAAAAAAATCTAATTACTTAAAAGGCCATTTACATATCTCACTCCTCTATATTATAAGCAAGTAACGACAGTGGAGAGGAAAAATCCCTTTTAACAGGAATTCTATGTTAACATACTATGCTGGAATAAGTGAGGGAGTGACAAGAAGAGGAAAGAAGAGCTGTCAAGGGCTTATTAACAAAGATGTGGTTTACGAGAGTAGTCCAATACTCAAAATCTTAAGTCCTGGTCCTACAGGACGGAAGTTTGAGAAGTGCTAAGATATTTGAGATTTTCTTTCTCCCCAGCCAGTTAAAGTTTATTATTCAGAGAATCGCTTGTAAAGAAATACATTTACAACAACAAAAATCAAGGTCAAAAGAATTGCAGCACCCCCGGTGCAATCCTAAACTGTGCAATCCTCATACAGGGGTCTTTGGGTAGGGGTTTCTGACTGTTGCCTTCGCTTATGGGCTGAACAGCAGTACCGAGTA
>NW_015155462.1:0-2229 GCF_000732505.1 Cyprinodon variegatus | reverse complement strand
AGTAACTCAGTTAGTAACTCACTTACTTTTTGGGAGAAGTAACTAGTAACTATAATTACTTTTTCAAAGTAACGTGCCCAACACTGGTAATCTATGTAATGGGTTAGCTTCATCTGGATTATAGACAGATATAGCTGAGTATCATCAGCATGACAGTTGAAATTGATCCCATGCTGTCTAATAATTCTACCGATTGGGAGCATATATATAGTAAAGAGAATTGGTCATAGCACTGATCCCTGTGGTACTCCACATGTAACCCTGGAGCATGAGAAAGATTTGTCATTAATGTGAACAAACTGAAATCTCCTTATTCTCAATGAAGTTATTCTTGAAATAATTTATTTTTCTGGGAGGTTTAGGTTAAAGTGCTTTTAATTCTATCCAGAACAAGCAGGAAACAAGGCAGGTATCTGTTCAGACATAAAGTAATTTAACCCGGATAGTAAAAGACATAAAATATATTTAAGATAATAAATAGCAAGGATGAGTTCATTTATTATATCCTTTTGTTTTAGTTCATTTAAAGTTCCTATAAAGTTATTAGAAAAATGTTTTCATTGTTTAAAATAAATGATTTATATTTAGTGGGGAATTGCCAGTTAACATTGTATTTTCCTACAGCAGTACGGTCTGTGAAGGCAGCACAGGTGTGAGGGAAAAAAGAAAAGAATCGCAGAAGGAGAGAGTTTGGTTGAGTGTTAGAGGAGATAGGAGAGGATGAGTATGTCAGGCCATTTTAACATTTATTAGAAGCTCTATTGTTCCATTTGTTGATGTCTAAAATAAGATTCTTCCAAGTAAAAACTCTATTCCTACTAGCCAGAAATGTACAAATAGATATCCTAAATGACATGTTTGCTAGCAAAAATTACATTTTAGGCTGCCAAAACCTAGAAATCTTTACAAATTCTAAGTGGCCCTTTTGACATTTATTAGCTTAACTTAATATTTATTTCTGAAGTCTCAAATTCATTTCTTCCTAGTCAAAATGAACATTTCAGATATCTAAGATAACATTCTTCCTATCTAAGGTATACATTTCAGATATCTGAAATGTAATTCTTATTAGGACAAATGACGTCACCTTTACCCATCCACGTGTCAGATATCCCAAATGACATTAGGCTAAAATAAATTACACTGAAATATACACATATCTGTAATGTTATATTAATTTTTGATGTATGAAATAGTAATTATGACCAGCAGTAACTCTATTATGGAAATCTGAAATTAGAATTCATCCTCGTCAGAATTCATTGTCAGATAGAAGAATATTATTATAGATATCTGGAATGTTCATTTTGACTAAGAAATGCATTTGAGAAATCTGGGTTACATATTCATTCAAGCTCATAAATGTCCAATGGGCAGTGCGGGAGGTTAGGATTTGGCGGTGGACTGCCAGGTTGTGAATGTTTGGAGAGATGTCAGAGGGAAATGACGTGTCGGGAAGCGATCTTGCGGAAATGGATGAGGGATGTGATGGTGGGGAAAATGAAGGAATATGGTATACCCAAAAAGCTAAACACAAACGTAAAAAAACAAGACAACATACAGAATCGTCTGTCTCTGAGGCTGAAGGAGAAACAGTTGTGATGACAGTTTAAAATAGTTTTGAAAATGATCAGAGAGGGGGTTGTCCTTTTGTAAGTGGAACCCAATTTAACTTACTAAAGAAATCAACTCACTGGTTGGAAAAGTGAAATACGTCAAAGTGTTGAGAGATGGATCTTTATTGATCATTTGCAATGATGTTAAGCAAAAAGAAAGGTTACTGAATATAAAAAAGCCCTAGGTGAAAATGTGATGGGGAGAATGCTGAATAACAAGACATACAGTGGGCACTGGTTGGAAATGGACACTTCACTCACGCTCCCCGTGTTTCACAAATTGCGTGAAAAACATGTGACTACTATAGCCACTAGGTGGCAGTCTGAGTCCATTTCAACGTCCCATGAGTCAGGATTAGATAGCTCAATTAGCAAACTGGGATGGGTGTTACGTGTTCCGGGCTGTTAGTGTAGAGGTTAGAGGGAGTGGTCTGCAGTTCTTAAGGTTGAGGGTTTGATCCCAGCTATGGAAGAATATTTTTAAATTTTTTTTAAATCCCTTTTTTATTACATTGAACATAGGGATTATCATTCTACATTTTTATCTTACTGTATATATAGGTCTATTATATTGCATGCCTTATAGCCACAGTGTTTAGATATTTTTATAATT
>NW_015155461.1:0-2230 GCF_000732505.1 Cyprinodon variegatus | reverse complement strand
GACTCATAAAACATCCTCAGCATCGCCCCACAGATGTTAAAGGACTTCAGTCTCCTCAGGAAGAATAGTTGGCTTTGGAACTTTTTGAAGACTGCCTCTGTGTTTCTAGTCCAGTCCAACTTATTGTTAAAGTACAGTCCTAGGTACTTATACTCCACAGTGTCAACAGGAATACCCTGGATGGAAACAGGGGTCACAGGTGTTTTTGTCCTCCTGAGATCCACTATTAGCTCCTTAGTCTTTGTCACGTTGAGCTGTAGGTGGTTCAGCTCACTCCAAGTGACAAGGGATGATGGTGTAGACATCTTGAATTTTATTAGCCACAAGGGTTAATGAAATACCTGGTAATTGAGCAAATTTTCAGTTATAATCATTTAACTAAAGATAATTAATTGGGTTTACCCTTGGGTTTACTCTTAAACCAATAGATGAGTATGTTGTGAGTGATTTTTATCTCTCCCAGTGCAAATGGGTTTGGCTGACATGTAGGCCTAAGCACATATGCAGTGTGTAATGGTAATGCCGATGAACCTCCTCAAATATGAAATTAGCACACAAAACAGTAATGAGAAGTTTTTCATCAATATATTGCCTGCTTTTTGCATCAACTATTACAGTTGCTAAGCGACAGAGCTTACCCGAGTGAGGGGCAATGACAGAAGGATAAGGCTAGACCTGTTAGAATCTATAGCTGAACTGTTCTAGTCTCCTTATTTTCATTTATTGCCTTTGAAGGTACTTCGGAGGTCCTTCTTAGGACGCTGCCATCAGATTCGAACACACTGAGCGACTCCTATGGGGTGCCACCAGGGACATAAATCAAAATTAACTTCCATTTACACATATTAAATTAAACTCTTCCATATAATATACTGACAAACACTAGTGAAAAGCTCTTATATAAACTAGTGAAAACATTTACATCTTATATAACCTACGCAGAAGCTCTCATACAATGTAATGAGAAGTGTTCATATAAACAGGTGAAAAGCTTTACCTTTATTACAGACTACTGAAAAGCTTTCATATACACTACTGAAAAGCCATTTGCTGATTTCAGTTTAAACGTAAGGCATGTCAGTGAAACAGCCAAGAATGTCATTAAACCGGAAGTTGTTTTAAACAGAGGTCTTTCTGAGAAGATCCGTAAATTTTAGCTGATAATTTATCAAATAAAATTATTGTTTATTGCTCAGCTATCTGCATGGGCATTATTCAACTTTATGCTGGCTTCAACAGAGACCCTGTTCCAGCGTAAAAATCTGTTCCCCCTGTTTCAGGAGCGCGGATTGCAGCCACAGAATCAGTTGCTCTTTAGTTTCAAAAGATATTGGAAGAGGAGAGAGTGGATATTTTAGCTGCCTGAGATAATCTGTTCCCACCTCAAGTCGTTACAGTTAGGGGGTGGAGGTTTGACAGGACCAAAATGCAGACAAAAGCTTGAGGTGGCTACTTGAATGTTTTAATGACAACAGTTAAACAGAAGCAAAAATCCAAAAATGCTCAAAACCAAAAATACACAACAAGAAGGGGACAAAGTGATGATGACAAACCAGCAAAGAGTAACTGAACAGGAGGAGATTATTTGGGAGAGAGAAACAAAGACCAGGCTAATTAGAAGATTGGGAGCAGGTGTGAACAGAGGCAAGAAGGGAGCTCCAGAAAAGGAGACTGACACAAGAGGGCAAACAGGAAATATCTAAGAACTCAAATACAATCAAAAATACCTAGAACACAAGAATCGAAATAAGACCAATGAAAACTCAAAATAAAACTTGAACAAAACCATGACCCCCCACTTAAGGGCAGATTCCAGATGCCCTAAAAAGTCCAAAAACAAAAACAACCCACCCAGGGTGGGTGGAGTGGTAACCAGGAAGGAGAGCAATAAACAAAAAACAAAAACAGAGTCTAAACACAAAACAACCCACCAAAGTTCGGGAAGGCCAAGCAAAGTCTCTGGAGGCCAGCCGTACGGCCGGCGATGAGGCAGAGTTCATGCTTTGACAGGACCCAAATGCAGACAAAAGCACCACATACACTCCTCTGTTTTCCCATTTAGTCACCTCAGCAGGGGATATCTAACACCCCAGCAGACTGGTAAGTTTAAGTTCTTCTTCTTCTTCTTCTTCTCGTGTTTTATGGCGGTTGGCAACAAACTGTTAGTAGCATTACCGCCACTTACTGGTATGGAGTGTGGTTCGTGATGGTTTAAATATTTATCCTGATA